>NC_081756.1:17210149-17492649 GCF_963082965.1 Carassius carassius | reverse complement strand
AAAAGATAAGCTTTGGTGACGATGTGCAGCAGTGGCCAGTCAACTGTCCTGAGCATCTTTTTAGGCTGGCCTCAGCCAGCCGGTTATATAAAATATCAAGGTGAAAGTCATCATAGCTTGCTTAGTATAGACCCAGCTCCCAACCCAACTTTGAGAATAGATTAACGGCGATATTTTTTTTATCGCCCGATAAGAGTCTCACGTTAACGCAGCTGTAATATTACTGTATATTATATGTGTGTATATATATGAGATTCAAAATGTCCCCCTTTTATCTTCATTTTTACCAAATTCAATGCAGTGATGCTTTTAAACGTTAATATTTATGCAATTGAAAGAGCACTCAAGGTAGGCTACACATTTAAGTATGTGTGTCCCGTGGAAACCAAATCCCTGACCAAGAGCCATGCTCTACCAGCCAAGTTACATGAACATCTTTAACATTAGTAGGGATTAAAAAAGGCAACTACAATGATGGAGCACAGATACAGTAATATATAAATACAAATATTCTCCCCCACATCCTCCCAATCTTACAGAACTAAAAAAGCCAGATGTTCTGCAGCTGGATTTTAGATGGCAACACAAAATAATGCTATAAGTTTGTTTCTACTGTATGCAGCTGTTATATGGGTGAGATGATAAAAAAATGAGATCAGTGAGTGGGTTTTTAATATCTATAGTGTAAATCTCAGGAGATCTTTAGATGTCATCACTCAACACTTTAAAATATATGCATGCACATGCATTATCATTTCACACTTAGTGTTATTCTTTTGGCTTTCTGATGTCGGTCAGAATGTCAATGTTTTCACAAAAGAATATTGTGAATGTTTGTGATGCAGAAGGTAAAATGTACATATACAAATAAATAAATGCTTATTCTTCTAGGTAAACATGAATATCTGGCTGATTCTTTGAAATATGACCAAGGGGAGGGGAAAATGTAAAACATAACTTCAGCTTTCATGCCAATCCCAGCCTGGACTGCACAGGACTATTCACTTTCTGAACACACCAGTGACACACACACACAGGTCACTCTGATGGATTACTTTACCAAGATAAGAGCAATATCAAGCCACACAGCCTGCTTAACATGCTTTTATCTTTATTACCAGGGTGGAGACAAAATCACAGACCCTCCTTCATAAGCCGTAACATCACAAGTATGCTGAAATATCATTAAATAATCATATGCGAGTTGCATTTATCTTGAGCAAACTAAAATCAAGGAAATCTTTACAACTATTCCTAAATTAAATTGTGAATAAAACAGTTAACAAAGCACATCAATGGACAGGTAAAAATGGGACTGTTGAGTAATTTTCTCTGGTATTCAATCACCAGGTTTTTCATAAATGAAAATGCTCGATTTCACTCTAGAAAACGACTAGGAGCTTCTAAATCCCCATAACTAAAATGAATGTGATCTCTTAACCATGTAATACTTTAATGGCAGGTCTGCGTAATACTTTAATGGAGAAAGGCCTCATCCATTTCATTAATCTGACCACCCTCAATAGATACCATTAAGCTAAAATTAATTTCTAAGAATAATAGCATCTCATAGCGTATTACAACACAATCATATCCAGATGTTGACTTTTTTTTTTCAACTGATTATTTGACATTCATTTCACCACACCTTCTTCTCAGATCAAAAAAATGGCAGGAAAAAAAAAAGCAGGAAATCCTCAATCGTTTCTCCAAATGTTTCAGCTTACCGGAAAAGGTAGCAATATGCTACTGTAACGTTGGTTGGTCTCAATTTATAGAACTTCCGAATATTGACTTCAGGATTGAATTTCTAAAAACAACATTTATTCACAGAGAGTTCTTTAATACTGCTCCATGTCATATTTATCCTTCCTAGTCTCTTTTAAAAAATTAAATCAATATAGGTGACCTATACTCAGTGGACTGGTTTTATAATCAGATTAAGCATGCTTTTGGACTAGAAAGCTGTTTATTTAGAAACATTATTATGAAAGTAATCTATAGTTCAGTAATATCCTTAATATGCATAACAGGAATTTGGTCCTCACAATTTAATTTTTAAAGTGGTGTCAAGCTCTGTATTTGCAGTTGTCTTTAACGTACGAGTGATTTCATGTAATGTGCCGATTAAGAGTCAATCCATGTTAGCTGTGCTCTAGCAGTAGTCCTGCTACACTAAACGCCTTCTAACAATAACACTGCTCTCTTCAATGTGGAGGTCAATACACAGTTTAAGAACGCACTCAAGTTCTGGAAGTTAAAGTGATGCTGTTTTTAGCATCTACAGTTTGTTTCTCTTATGCACATAATGACTCCGAGATACAACTTTTCCTGACCTGATAAAAAGCAGATGGGACAACGGGGAGGACAAATCTTGAGTTATGCATGAAATATGCATGGAAAACTCTTTATTTAAAATGTATTTCATTTTGGGAAGACGTCAGTTTGTGAACTTTAAAGTAGGAAACAGATAGAAATGACAAGGTCATGATTTAAAAAAAAAACACTCTTCAAATGTAATTATATATCTTGGAAACATTAACACATGTACATACACACACACACACACATCACTCATTGTACAGAGACTCATACAGTGTCAATCTCGTGGCTGGATGCCCAACATGATCTCTCCAATGCCTGTCAGTTTTGTCTCCTCTAGTGCACTGATAAGACGGCTCAGTTTGGCACTCCTGCCCTCTGATTGGATGAAACATCCAAGCAATTGATAGGCCTGTTCATAAAGCCCTTCCCTCTCATACTCATAGGCGAGATTGTCAATAGCAGGGCCTTTTAGGGCACGGCAGTTCTTTTGTAAAGCCCGTCCCACTCGTTTCCAATCCCGTCCCACGTGAGCAGCAAAATGTTGCTGGTCTGCTGAGGTCAAAGGCCTATCGTCTGAGAGCACAGGGAAAGAGAAGACAAAAATAAAATCGAACAATTTGAATGTGACTAGTCTGTGCTAGTAGAAATACAAGAGTAAACTGCATCATCACATACATTTAAATAGTTAAAACTCACCAAAAACTCTTTTCTGAAACAGAAAGCAGTTCCTGGGCAGCTCCTGCGGTGGTTGACTGGGAGGAAAGAAGCTGTTCTGCAGCTGCTGCTCCAACTGTGAGACCTCGTCATCTCGCAAACGCACAGGCTACAAAACAGCCATCCATTAAATAAACAGCTGTTTATTTGAAAATATCTGAACCATACTGTTACATACATAGAAGGTGAGGCTCAACCAGCAGCTGTTTAGTCAAAAAAAGAGATTTATCATTTTTCTCAAAAGGTGTTGATTTCATTTAAAATGAGATGTTCTCATCAGAGCAAGACTGATACATCAGACTAGTTCAGATACCACCTGTACTTCTACTGAAAAGACACAATGTCAATGATGACATCAGGACAGAGAAGGATGGCTTTAAAGCTTCTAGACTGGCTTTATAGACTTCTTGCATAAGAATATGCAAGAAGTCCGAGGCCTTCTGTTTACAGACCTGACTGGCTTTGGCATTAGAAGGTTGTGAGGGACTCATGAGAATCCCGAAAGATCTTCACATGTCACTCTGTGTTCAAGCTAAAAACAGCACTTCAGCTGGGGTTATGAGTCAGTTGTTTATTGTTTTTCTGCAATAATCCCTGAAAACTAAGCCAGACAGCAAGAATTTCAGATTTAACGTCACAAAAAATGTAAAATAGGCAAGGAAAGGTTTGACGAAACCTTCAATTATTTTTGCCAAAAGTTTACTTACAAGTAAGCCTAAAGGAACTGAAGGCTAAAGAATGGTTTTCACATCTCTGACTCAGTGAAAAACAAGTTAAATGCAAATTATAAAATTGCAACTTTATAATCACAGATAGAAAGTATAACAAAATAAATAGGCTGACTTTTTAAAAAGACAGGAAAAATTGCTTCCCATATCTTTTGTTGTTGATGCC
Organism: Carassius carassius; assembly: GCF_963082965.1. Taxonomy (NCBI): domain Eukaryota; kingdom Metazoa; phylum Chordata; class Actinopteri; order Cypriniformes; family Cyprinidae; genus Carassius; species Carassius carassius. The sequence goes on along the minus strand of NC_081756.1, from coordinate 17,488,716 downwards.
AAGCCAAGCAAGTGCTTCTAGTTACTAGTGCTCTAGTTACTAACTCTATAGCACAAATGAGGCTTTGTAGAAGTTGCCAGAAGATGCCAACATGTACAGATGTGACAGATGTGTCACATCCGCTCATCCTCAAAAAACACTGCAGTGGATTATTGGCTGCCAAGAGAATTAAACCATCAATTTACGAAGCAAATGAGTCTAATAGCTAATTCTACTATTATTATCTGTTGTAATAATCTTAATAATCCATTTAACAATTATTTTATTTTGTTTTGTACAACTTGGTGTCCAGAGCAAAATTAAGGTACTAAATTTACATCAGAGAATCACTCTACCAAAACTAATATTTTTTTGTTGTTTTCACCATTGATACCTAATATTACAATAATGTTGCAATAATACAAAATTTCACAGTTGCTGCACAAACCACATGTAATCTAACACAAAAGTTATAAAGGTTTGAATTGTAATGGAGCAATTAACACTGACAACATATTTAAGTTGCCAACACTGTGGTGAGTTTTTTTTCCTTATTTGTTATCCTTACAAAAGCTGTGTATTTTCTTGCAATATCAGAGGCCCTTGATTCGTGGAATTGCCAGCATTTACACCAATAACCTTTTGGCCTAAATATAAACTTCACCTAAATACGAATCATCAAAAATTTTTAATACTACCTCTGTTAAGCAGCAGTGAACTGTGATTTACTTCCGTCATCTGACGTTCTGTGCAAACAGCTGCTCATAAAAGTACAGAGCTGTATAAAGCTATCCTGTCGGTCATATCAGCAGAAACATACACACATACCTGTGACTGGCCTATGTGCTCCAGACAGATCTCTAGATCTTGAAGGCTTTGGTCCAATGTATGTATCCCTGCTTTGAGCTGTGTTTCCATGACAACCCCATCAGGAAGAGTAAGAAGGCGTGAGGCATGCTGGGACAGAAACTGAGCAAGCGAACCACATGCATAGCTCTCCAGGAATCGCTGACAGGGAGGCATGGCCATGAATTTAAGTTCCACCCCAAGGAAGGGATCAGCATCGTGCAGTTTCAGGATTTCGTACCCTTCCAGTCCACCAACAGAATCTGGATCAAAGACAGTTTGAAAGGTATCAACTGCGACACAAAGACATAAATTGGTGGCCACCTCTGTTGATGCTTACCTATAAGGGTGAGTTTAAGCACCTTGAACACGCTGAATTTCCCTCGCTCGTCTTTGTAAAGCGATAGAAACTTGTGTGTTGGACTGCTACACCCCAAGAAGAGTACAGCACACCCTGAAAATGCACCATCATTGCCGTTGCTGTCATATAACCTCTGCAGATGAAGATAAAATCATACACACAATTAACATTCACTTACAACAATATCTGGATGGACACAAATGTAAACACAATGTACCTTTGTGTCTATACTGTCCATCTTCTGATCAAACTCAAATCTCAATCCTGTGAGTGTGAACAAATGACTTCACGTAAAAAACATAAACAAGGCAAAGCAGAATTAATTTTAGATCTTATTAGACTAACAAAAAAAGACATTATTTCGTGTGTTCCCAGGATGTAACCACTTCCTTATAAGGCTGTGAGTTTGTTGGTCGATACTGCTACATAAATGGGTCAGACGTTTCTGATTGTTAGATATGCGATGCACATGTTTACAGATAACATGATGCGACACGTTTAAAGGTTTTAACTTGTTACATTTTTGAGAGGTCGGTGGATAAAACATACAAACGCCCACTCACGCAGAGTCGTGGCTTTAATTTTTAATCATTTTAATTTTCTCTTGAACAAAAGTTTAACATAATGCTTGTATTCAATTTACATAATAGCAAAAATTAAACCTGCGCTTTTGTTATATATATTACATGTTACTTACACAACGACTTGGTGAACTTTGAATGATAAGGAAGTCTAAACAGGCCCGCAAACTTACACGAAGGAAACGTTCGAGGTGTCGAAGCACTCCTAAGACACACCCACTGTAATGTTCTTTAATCTGATTGGTTAAGAGCATCACGCATTCTATAATGATTGGCCCATTGTTCCACATCTGTTTTCATCGCTGCATTTAACAACGGAACTCGTAACCCAGGAGGAAGTACAGAAGGCTGAGAACGCATGTTTTTTTTTTTCTTCAGAAGTCTTGACTTGAGAGGCATGCAGACAGCAGAGTCATCACGAACTGTGCTGGATTGAGAGGTTTTCTATAATTTCAGATAATCTGTTTCAAGTGTATTTTACTTACAGCGACTGACAGAAGATATAGGGCTGATTTGGAATGGAATGGATCTGCCAGAAGAGATCCTTGCACATATTCTTTTCTTTCCTGCCTTTACAGGACAAATGCAATGCATTTACTGTTTGAAAGGCTTGGTCTAATATCATGACACATCCAAGCTCATGGAAAGATACTGAAGTCAGGTAAGAACTGTTGGTTTGTCTTGTATCCATGAGGAAACCTATGGGATTAGAATCCTGCCAAATGTATTGCAGTCACAGATCGAAAAATAATATAAATTATTAAATAAAATATTTAAAAACACGTGTAAAATAATAACGCACAAAACCGAAAAACAAATGCAATTTTTTTAAATAACAAACAGAGCAGTCATGGATTACACAAAACTGAAACATGAATTCAAAATTTTCCAAATCGCAAACAAAATCAGGTTTCCTGCTCATATGTTATTTTTTTGTGTGCTTGTGGTCTTTTCCCCTTTGCCCTTGTTTCCACGTTCTGCGCTTGCGTTTCTAAAAGTTGCAGTTTGAGTTTCATGTAAATCAGGATAGGCTTCAGCGTCACGATTGGTCCGCCCGCAAGTTCTAGATTGACGGCTGCGCCAATCAGTTCAAGTGGGAGTTGACGTCACTCCAAAGCGACTCATTTGCACATTTGTTTTATGATTGCCCTATATCCAAGCAATTTTGGTCCGATCTTGGCTCATATATTTTTGATTCTGCCAATGATACTTATTCTTTCAGTTTAAAAGACATTATTTTTATTATATTAATGATAAAAATAGACCCCTAGAGTAGGCCTATATCTTAATTTCTTTATTTTACATGGCAAATTCTTTATTCATAAACAAAAGTTTGCAAATAATATTCCATCATATCCCCATTTTAAAACTGAATTAATATCACTTCTTAAATCTCTTAGTTATATAAAAAACAAAAAATCCCTAAGATTTATAAAATATCATGAAGAAATGTTTAAAGAAAACAGATGTATTTAAAAGCTTTCCCTGTATATTAAGGTTTTTATGTTATTGTATCAGCTGCGGTAATGTATGAATTCTTGCGTCTCTTTGTCTTGTCATCTTTTTTTTTCTTTCTTATAATCCTTGTTTTGTTTTATTATATGTATCTTTTGTAATTCCTTGACATTGTTCTTATGTTATTGAGCAATAAAAATAAATAAAAAAATAGAGGCGCAGCTGTCAATCTAGAACTTGCGGGCCAATGGTGATGCTGAAGCCTGCCCTGATTTACATGAAACTCAAACTGCAACTTTTAGAAACGCAAACGCAGAACGTGGAAACGAGCAAAGGGGAAAAACCATAGACAGTAAAAGAAATGGACACAGCGGCCCATTGGAACTCAATTGAGACAAGTGAAGCCCATTTTTAGCGTTTTTTTAGCACTTCCGGTTCTGACGCGCAGACTCAAACTAAGCTTGATGATGTCAGCAACCTGTCTGACAGATGTAAATCTTCTAGTAGCTGTGCGTGCAAACTGCCATCGTTAATCTTGCAGAGACGGCGAGCTTGAGCGGGGAGTTCTTTGGCGTGAGTGAGCAGGAGTAAGTATTCTGATTAATTATTTTGTATAGTATTTTAAAATGTAACGCCAGTACGCCATATTAAGTTAATTGCCTGTGAGCTTCTCCTCCTGTCTGTACGGTAATGCGACAGAGAGTCGAGTGGTTATGACGCAATCGTTAGCCTATTTTTTACAAAAACTGTTTCTACGGGGCCATAATGTAACATAGAAGGTAATGGAGCCCTTTATACATTGTCATGTATCTTTAGAAATAAATAATGGACAAACGGAGTCTTTAAACGCCTCAGATGTAAAGTTATTCGCTGTCAAAGTGACGCCAAAATGAATGGGAGTCAATGGGAATGCTAACGCAAGTGAAGTTCTGCTACAAGATGGCGGCACGCGGCCGACTTCAACTTCCGGTCGACTTCCTTGCCGCCTGGGAAAAACCACAAGCACACAAAAAAATTACATATGAGCAGGAAACCTGATTTTGTTTGAGATTTGGAAAATTTTGAATTCATGTTTCAGTTTTGTGCAATAGAATTTTAAATGCGTTTACATTTTTGATTTACGCTTATTATTTTTCGATCCATGACTGCGCTTTTGTTATTTAAAAAATACTGCATTTGTTTTTCGGTTTTGTGCGTTATTATTTTACACGTGTTTTTAAATATTTGATCTTTGCTTGTTATTTTTCGCTCTGTGAATGCAATACATTTGGCGGGATTATAATCCCATAGAAACCCTTCCAGAGGATAATTGTATTACTTAGGCTAGATATTGCTCTTTCATATATCGGGAGACTTAATGGAGATCTCATTTAAACTGCATGCAAGGATTAACTCTGTCTCACGTTTCTCCTAAAAATTCCTAGATCATACAGAGTTACAATAAATTTTATGTCGGTAGTATGATTTTATAATCCAACATTTCAAAGATAATGGTTGAGATCTTTTGAAATTGTAGAAGAGGAGCATGTGAGGTTACCTTTGACAAGAATGATCATCCGCTCTCCATTTCTCATTATTATCTCCATCTCTACTGTCTAGCAGAAACGTTTGAGTTATTAAAGAGATCTCCTGTGTGATTTATTTCTTCTCCTTCTCTATGGCCTCATATTTGACCTTTTATATTTGTTCTGTGCTGATTAAGTACCCTGATAAAAGCATGTTACGACATTAGTGAAGACTTTGTGTTTGTGCCATATGTCATAAAATGTTGTCACATGCATATTCATAACAATAATATAATAAATGGCATAAATGATGCGTGTTTTGCTCTGTGTGACATATGTTATCTCTTGTCTTAGGTGTGAGTCAGGAACCAGTGTCCCTGACAGATATTCTGCCACTGGTCAGAAAATTGAAACTGAGAATGTGTCTGACCGATCCAGCCAATGGCAAAACAGCACTGTGGGTGCTACGGAAGGCAGTTGCCAGGGTTGATGGGCGGCTGGAAGGAATTTCCATCTGTTGTGTGGGGAACACACCTCTTTTTTATGCTGGCCATGACCTCCAGCAAGGTTTAGTGGACATACTGACAAACGGGTCATCCCTAACCATGCTTGACCTAAGGTGAGATCCTTTCACCCTCAGCGACTCCTTTGTCAGGAGTGTAGCAATGCTTTGCCCTGCTTTGCAAAGTCTTTACATCAACAATCACTGTGCGGCATCAATGCTGAGACGCTAAGGCAAGCGTTGAAATGTTGCCAGTCCCTCAGCATTCTTGGAGTTTTTCTCACAAGACATCTCGAAAGATCACATGTTGCCAGAGTGTCCAGCACTTAAGAAACTAGAGCTCCGTTGCAAACAGTCGCTCAAATACACCGTGCCTCTCTGTGACCAGATATGGTTGGAGTCAAAACTGAGACACCCACGTCTCTGGGTGGAACTTGAGCTGGACCACACCCTTCCAGAACTGCACGTTCCAGGGGTACTGCAGCCCAGCCCTGTCCGATGTCTTTGGATGCTCACTTGGACCTTGCTGTTGGATGAGGGTCAGATTGTCAGGCAGTTACGCAAACACGCTAGAGGTTCTGAAGCTGCAGACAATCCCATCCCCTGAACTTAACTCAGAGTTGATAGCCTTAGCAAAGCAGTGCGTCAGGCTCCAAGAGGTTCACTGTTATTGTGTGGTCTCGCAGGAAGTAATAACTGCATTCATCACAAACTGTCCAAATCTCTGCAGATTCACACTCAAAACACATAAAGAGCCTCACCCGTGGACCTCTAAAGTAAACTAAACTGAAGTAGTGCTCTCAAGTGTTCTTGCACTATTTTTCAGTCTTATCAAATAGCTACATTTGTGAGACCGATTATGTAAAATCCTTTTACAGACGGTTAGGTGTTCTCCTTTCCATTTAAGCTTAAGATGCTCTTTGGATCATTCTCAATCTCAAATCGTGCAGGAGAATGTGATCATCAGGTTTAGTTCATGGAGCTCAAATGCTGCTGTCACTACAGCATAAGGGAGACAGACCAAACACTAAGATGTTATGAAATGAATGTACATGTTTTAATTAAACTTCACTTAAAAATCACTTAAATATTATTCTGTCATAATTTACTCGGCCTCATGTCATTCCAAACCTGAACTACTTACTTTCTTCTGTAGAACACAAAAAGAAGATATTTTGAACATTGGGAACCAAATGACATTGGACTTCATTATATGGAAAAATAAACACATTTCTTAAAATGACTTATTTTATGTTCAAAAGAATAAAGAAATGCATACAGGTTATAAATATGCAGTGACATGAGGGTGAGGGTGACATAATGCACATTTTCACTAATGTTCTCAGATTTAATTCTGTGTTTTAACAAGTTATAGTTCTGTGATATAACTCAATGGGATTCAGATGAACACAAATGTCATTATTTATGTTAATTCTTAACATTTATTGACAGCATTTCGAGCATCCTTCAACACTGAATTTTTGTAGTTGGAAGTGAAACTTGAACATTCAAAAATGAAAGTGCACTTATTTTAAACTTATTTTTGTTTGTGTATATTAAGCTCAAAATGTTATGAAATGTATGGCCAATGCACTCTGCTTTCGCATACTCAAGTCAATCAAACGTTTGAGTTTCTCTTATCATTCATAGTAGTTGAAAGAGAAGTCATAGAATGCTGCGGTATTCTGAGAAGAAAGTTGGCTGGAGCTGCTATTATTGATATGCTTGATGAACTTGAGGGTGTCTTTGTCTCTGTAGACCAGAGCGAGGGAGTTCTCTTCAGGATACACTGTCAGGAGCTAGGGAAAAAAACAGTGTCAACAGAATAAATAATCTGCACTAGTCTGCTGTGTTTGCATACGTTATAATAAATCATTAAATGAAAACCTACCTCCTCATCTTCATCATGTGCAATATAGGACGTAAATCCTCCAAACTCTGACTTCCACCCTGACAGTAAAAACAACCCTTTTTTCAACCCTTTGTCCCGCCATCAAAATTGAGTCACACTTATATATCAACTAATAGCAAGCAGGACAAACATAAATGTTGGATTTCATACCTGCACAGCCCATGTGAAGCTGCAGATCCAATGCATACTCTCTTTTGACAGAGTCATGTAACAACGTGTAGTCGCCATGCATCCAGCGACGCAGTTCCCCTACACAAGTTGGAGGTCCTGCAAGAATACACAGAAAATATATTCTGTAGATGTAAAAATTTATCTTTACATGCATGCGTACATACACATTCTGACTACCTTTGTCTTTCTTCTCAGTTGTTGATGTGTCAGCATCAGTATTGGATGCTGATGCTTGTGTATTTCCCTCTCCATCTCTGTTTTCTGTCTCATTCTTTCCATCTTCATTCTCGCTCTCCTCCTCATCACCACACAGATAGTGTAGACGGAGACCGGTCAGGTTGGATAAGAGGATGAAGAATGACTCAGAGGAGAGGAGTTCCCAGCACTCTTGTACACAAGATGGGATGCTCTGCATATCTGCACAGCCATAACACCTAAACACAGCATTGGGCATTAATACATAGCATATAAACATTACATAAAACTTACCAGAAAACTAAATCTGCAGAGACCGGAAGAGATTATTAGCTGAAATGTTATCAAACAAAATATGGGTGCTTTACATCTCACCTCTTATTGGGATGCCCCTTCCTTTCCCACAGGATTTCAGATGACTGCAGTGCGCTGCGCACCTGCCTCAGTTTCTCCTCCTGACAGTTAAAGGGCAGAATTCAGGATAGCAGAATTATAGATACTTGTAAGTGATAGAGGCAGGTTTTTCATTAACATGAATACACTTTACACTATGGTTCAATTAGGAGTCTTATCCGGTTGTTGATTGAATGGAGGAAGATCTAAATGTGAGCTTGGATTTGGTCATAAGAAAGAGGCGGGATTTAATCTGACTGAATGATTGGAGAAGCCCAACATACATCACTGGAGAGAAATGTGAAATTCTGGAAGAACGAGTGGAGTTTAATTATGAGGTCAAAACAATTAAAAAAAAAGCAAACAGATGCATGACTCAATAACATGCATTTAGAAAAGAGATAAAACTGAATTTCCAATTCATGGCAACTTAAAAACATTAGAAGAAATTAACATTAATTTAGCAAATGTAACTGAGAAGTGGTACCATTAATGCATATGAAAAACAGCATTTTGGCATATTCATTGCAATAGCTCTATTGGTATTGTAAATATGGCACAATATAAGCTTATTTTTGAATGCAGAGTCTGCAAATGTGACTCTTACATGTGCAAAATTATAAATAAGTTACTTAGACACTTAATTATTTCAAACTTACTCTGACTATGCGCCTCTAGTTTAGGAAAGGGACAGGTCACAAAATTTCACATCTACAGGAATTTCTCCTTTGCGTCAGTTATACATGGACCTCCACAACAGCACAGACTAAAGGCCCTCATGGAAGCATCTTCTGGCAGAGGTTATTTAACAGGTAATATATACAAATCTTAAAGGGTTAGTTCACCCAAAAATTAAAATGATGTCATTAATGACTCACCCTCATGTTGTTCCAAACTCGTAAGACCTCCGTTCATCTTCGGAACACAGTTTAAGATATTTTAGATTTAGTCCGAGCTTTCTGTCCCTCCATTGAAAATGTAGGATGGTGAGTGATTAATGAGATAATTTTCATTTTTGGCTGAACTAACCCTTTAAGCATGTACCAATGTGTTTTGCTCATAGCCAAACCCTGATGTACATATGTATATGTACTGGGGTGTAACGGTACGCAAAAATCACGGTTCGGTACGTACCTCGGTTTAAAGTCACGGTTCGGTACAGTAAGGGAAAGAAATGCAAACATTAAACTGCAGGTTGTTTATAACTATAAACTTTTTTTAACAATTTGTTTACACTTTTTTTAAAATACTTTTTAATAAAGTAAATATAAAATAAAAAAAGAATAAGAAATAAAATACTGCTGCAAAGTTCTCCACTAAATAAAATACTCTCAGTCTCCATATCATATAATAAAATATAATGAAAAATATAAATAAACAACTATGATTACAGTACAGCATTACCAATCCCAGCTTGTAGGCCTGCTCATATTTAAAAAATATATATAACTTTTCCAAAGTGTAAAGTGCAGCATCAACCGTTTCAGTTTTTAGAACTGCTCAGATTTCGTTATAGCGTTGGACCGATCGGAATTAAGAGCAAATGTCTGTTTAAATGCCGACGGGAGCTGCGTTTGAATTACGGTCGTTTTTTTCCTAGTTGTAGTGATGTTCACACTCGCGTGATGCCTTTTGAAAACCTTAGGCCGGTGACACACTGGCATATTGCACCTGTCAAACATAGTCTATTTTGCCGTCAATACTGTTGACAGTGTCCTTTATCAGTAAGCTTTATATTTATGCTCAACATGAAGTATAGATATTGTTGTCGTAAAGACAAGATCCTGGTCTGTCGGCGGTCTCCCTCTATGTCACCTACAGCAGCAACAGCGCACCAGCGCCGCGTCAGGCACAATTCTGGTGTGTAAAGACACAGAAAACGCAAAGCAGCCGTCACGCATCTGACACGCAGCAGAAACATATGGAAGCATATGGGTAGCATTATTTAATTTGGAATGTAATATGCAAAATGACAATGCAATATGTAAAATGACAATGCATTTCTGGATTTACATTTTCCAATACATTTGTGCAACGTTTGGTGCAAAATGAAAATGAAATTACATAATTTTCATTTGCCATTTCATACACCAGTTTTAATATGTAAAATGAATACTAATTTTAACGCTTTATAAGTTGCAAAATTAAAATGAAAATGTATTACAGAAATGATTAGATATGTCTAACATGTTCAACAAAAACTGTGGCAAAATGATCATTTAAATGCTATTTTTCTTAAATGCATTAACACTCACAGTCAAGACACAATTGCATTTTCATTCAATGTCCCGCAATGAATGTAGCAAAATTCAATGTGCACATTGAAAATGCATTCCGAGCCGATCACGTGTCCGCCCCCTCCAGCCATGTCAATCACTGCGTGAACAAGGCGGGGCTTGCAGAAGGTCAAGAGACTCAAATCTCAAGAAGAGGATTCAAGTGAGAGAACATGGACAAGACCGTTGGCCCGTGTACGTTTTGATCATTTCGGTTTATGGCTTCAATATTTCATTCGCACTTGTGGGCGGAGCTGAAATGCTGCTTTCATCTGATTGGTCGAATCGCTCCACCTTCAACTCTGTCTTTTCATTCTTTCAGGCAGAATAAGAGTCAGTGCGATTGAAGCACTGTAATGTCTGAAACTACACTCACTGTTAATTGGCATAATATTTGAATCAGATGTAGCTGGGCACATAATTCGTGCTGCTGCGACCTGCAAATTATTTCTAGGTTGTAGTATTGTATGAATATTGTCCCACTGATAAAAACAGTGCAAATAGTTCTGTCTCCTTCGATAACATTTAATTTAAATGATCATTTTGCCACAGTTTTTGCTTGAACATGTTATACATATCTTATCATTTCTGTAATACATTTTCATTTTAATTTTGCAACTTATAAAGCGTTACAATTAGTATTCATTTTACATATTAAAACTGGTGTATGAAATGGCAAATGAAAATTATGTAATTTAATTTTCATTTTATACCAAACGTTGCACAAATGTATTGGAAAATGTAAATACAGAAATGCATTGTCATTTTACATATTGCATTGTTATTTTGAATATTACATCCCAAATTGAATAATGCTACCCATATGCTTCCATAGAAACGCCACGCAGCCAGTGTGTCACTAGCCTTAGAATCAGCTGCAGGGCGGGATCATTTGTGCGATAATGTACCCATGTTCCGCAAAACAAAATATTGCATTCGGTACACACGTGCACCGTACCGAAAGCCCTGTACCGAAACGGTCCGGTACGAATACACGTACCGTTACACCCCTAATATGTACTAATGCACATTAACTATAATTGAGTGTTTTTGTGTAAATAATATTAATGATGATGATGACGACTAACCTGTAAGAAACCAGGCAAGCAAATCTCAGAACTCTCTTCAAATTCCTGCTGTACCCGAGCCTGATATCGAGGATCCAGGAACATCTCATTCACCCACTCAAACAGCAAACTCTCCTATAACAAACACACATACACACTGAGCTTCAGATCGAGGAGATACAGGCCAACACACCAAAAATGTTCTCTCATGCTAACTTGACGTACATCTCTGGGGATATGAGTGTGACGGGGAACTGGGGGTTCAATGTAGCGTGAGGGTCTTGGTAGAGAAGGGCCATGAAACCAGCCACTCAGAGATAAACGGCACTTTTCCTCAGAAAGAACCTCTGCCACCTAAGAGAGTCAAGACTATAGTTTAGTTCATTACAACAGATGTAAATCACTGATGAATGGAGAACCAAGCCTTCTGACAAATGTTGTGATTGTTAAAAAGACACAAAGGAAGCTATTTTGGAGAATGTTGATAACCAAACAGATTTTGTTGCCATTGACTTCCACTTGGAACCAACATTCTTGAAAATATCTTCTTTTGTGTTTGTATCGACTATTAAAAAACTATTAAAAATCATGTTGAATTGACATAACACCGAAGCAGATAAAAAACTTAAAAAATGTGAAATGTTGCCTTGCCGAGGCACTAATTTTACTAAAACTAAAACATAAGAAAAATATCAAAAGCACATAACAAAACTACAAAAATCATGCAAATAAAAGCTAATTCAAAATATTAAACAATACTATAACAGTATAAAAATCATACTAAAACAACACTGTTTCTAACTACCTGATGGAAGGAGACGGGGGACACTTCAAAAAAGACCAGAGAGTTCCAGCAAGGAAGCAGAGACTTGACAACACTCACAGGCTGAAAGTGTTCTGTGAAACATACACATTTAGAATTAATTCATTAACAAACAATTAAATACATTTACATGTGGTCTTCATGTAAGATTCATTATAACTTTTTGCAAAGAAAAATGTCTGCTCTTATGATCTTTCACAAATATGTAACTACTTTTTAATGACTTTTTGTTGAATATCATGTCATCATAAAATAGTGGGTTAAATGACACTAATCATGCTCTTGTATCACACACCATCAGTGCTGAACAGGTCCAGTGTCCCTCCATCTTTCACCTCCCAGGGAGGAACCAGATAGAGGATGAACGCAACTCTTCGTCCCTCCAGCTCATCGTCATGACACAGCAAAACATCTGCACAAAGAGCAGCGAGAGGCGTCAAGAAACTCACTGGGAGTGCACCAGCCGCACATCCTCTCCCGGTCTACACCCCAGTGATTGGTCGAGAAGCGGTCAGATGGTTTACCTGTATGCTCGTACTTTGCACAGGATATATCGACAGTCGCCTCCAGATCCACCTGCAACACTTCTGACAACCAAACGCGAAACTCCCCAAAAATGACAGACCTGAGATCCCAACAAACAGCACATCTGTGAGCATGCCAATAACAGAAACTGAAACACAGAAGCTCATTTGAACTCACCTTATTTGTGAGATCTGATGCTCTTTCCTCTCTCTCAGATCATCTGACTGCAGAAGAAAACGAATTCAGTACTAAGTATCCACTTCTTCATAATATATAGCTATGATTCAGACTGATACCTGTTGAAACTTGTACAGATCATTTGACTTGCTGTTGAAATTCAGCTGCAGGAGCTCTGCTTGAAGACTGTCCACAAAGCTCTCATTCTGCAGGAAGCGCGTGATCTGACAGTGAGGGAAGGGCTCAGAGTCCAGGTGGATATCACCTGGAGCGGAGACCAGAGAAATACACAAATACACAGACCAGTTTGCTATATCTCTAAAATGCAAATAGATACTGCTCTTTTCTGCTAACAGTAACTCTGCTGAACTCATGTAAGCTAACGTGGGTGGACAAACATACCATTAATGTAGCTCTCTTTCCTCTGCCATGCGTCTCTCATGCCTTTCTGCACAGCTTCATCCCTCAAATCCGAGTTAATCACGGCGAGTTCACCTCGTTTCTTTTTCTTATTCTTAATTTTACCCGTTGTGGGATCATTCTGTCGTTTTTCAGCTGGCATAACAATACCACGAGTTGAAAAAACTCAAGGGGACTTTTGTTTTCTTTTTCTTCGTGCGGATTCAGTCAGAGGCACTTTTGGATCTGTACTGCCCCTCCAGGTCAGCTGTGGAATAGCGCAAAGCTTCCCTGAAAACTTTTTGAAAGCATTTTCTGATAAAACGCTTTTTAAAAAAACGCTGTTATTTAAATAGGGGAAACAGTAATATTGTGAAATATTATTACAATTTAAAATAATGATTTTCTACTTTAATAAAAAATGTAATAATTAAACATTTTAATTAAAATTATAATTTTCATCAACCATTACTCCAGTCTCCAGTGTCATGTGTCCTTTAGAAATCATTCTAATATGCTGATTTATTATCAATGTTGGAAACAATTATGCTGTTTAATATTTTTGGGAACCTATGATACTTTTATCAAGTTTCTCTTATGAATATAAAGAACAGGAATTATTCAAAATAAAAGCCTTTTGTAATAAAACAAGTCTTTACTATCACTGAATGAAAGTTTTAATTAATTTTAATTATGAAAATTATGAAAATTAACTTAATCCCAAAAAACCTTTCCACTGCATTTCATTGCTGTCATTAAAGGACCTGCTGAGATCATTTCAGTAATCGTCTTGTTAACTCAGGTGAGAATGTTGACGAGCACAAGGCTGGAGATCATTATGTCAGGCTGATTGGGTTAGAATGGCAGACTTGACAAGTTAAAAGGAGGGTGATGCTTGAAATCATTGTTCTTCCATTGTTAACCATGGTGACCTGCAAAGAAACGCGTGCAGCCTTCATTGCGGTGCATAAAAATGGCTTCACAGGCAAGGATATTGTGGCTACTAAGATTGCACCTAAATCAACAATTTATAGGATCATCAAGAACTTCAAGAAAAGAGGTTCAATTCTTGTAAAGAAGGCTTCAAGGCATCCAAGAAAGTCCAGCAAGCGCCAGGATCGTCTCCTAAAGAGGGTTCAGCTGCGGGATCGGAGTGCCACCAGTGCAGAGCTTGCTCAGGAATGGCAGCAGGCAGGTGTGAGCGCATCTGCACGCACAGTGAGGCCAAGACTTTTGGAAGATGGCCTGGTGTCAAGAAGGGCAGCAAAGAAGCCACTTCTCTCCAAAAAACATCAGGGACAGATTGATCTTCTGCAGAAAGTATAGTGAATGGACTGCTGAGGACTGGGGCAAAGTCATATTACCCGATGAAGCCCCTTTCCGATTGTTTGGGGCATCTGGAAAAAGGCTTGTCCGGAGAAGAAAAGGTGAGCGCTACCATCAGTCCTGTGTCATGCCAACAGTAAAGCATCCTGACACCATTCATGTGTGGGGTTGCTTCTCATCCAAGGGAGTGGGCTCACTCACAATTCTGCCCAAAAACACAGCCATGAATAAGGAATGGTACCAAAACACCCTCCAACAGCAACTTCTTCCAACAATCCAACAACAGTTTGGTGAAGAACAATGCATTTTCCAGCACGATGGAGCACCGTGCCATAAGGCAAAAGTGATAACTAAGTGGCTCGGGGACCAGAATGTTGAAATTTTGGGTCCATGGCCTGGAAACTCCCCAGATCTGAATCCCATTGAGAACTTGTGGTCAATCCTCAAGAGGCGGGTGGACAAACAAAAACCCACAAATTCTGACAAACTCCAAAAAGTGATTATGAAAGAATGGGTTGCTATCAGTCAGGATTTGGCCCAGAAGTTGATTGAGAGCACGCCCAGTCGAATTGCAGAGGTCCTGAAAAAGAAGGGCCAACACTACAAATACTGACTCTTTGCATAAATGTCATGTAATTGTCGATAAAAGCCTTTGAAACGTATGAAGTGCTTGTAATTATATTTCAGTACATCACAGAAACAACTGAAACAAAGATTTTTTTCACAGCAAACGTTTTGAAAACTAATATTTATGTAATTCTCAAAAGTTTTGGCCATGACTGTGTATATATATATATATATATATATATATATATACACACACACACACACACACAAACATACAGATACATGTAGGCTGCTCATGATGAATAGACTATCTTCACATTTTCAGATGTATAACTTAATATTAATTATCATTATATAAAGCAAATCTCCATCTTCACCCTGTTTTATACACTGATCTATATATATTATAGATAAGTGGTTTTATATCAAAATTTGATCCCTAGTGTTTTGGCAACATGCCCACATTTAGTCATTTCTTTGTGACAAATGAAAGTTTCTGTTGGGTAAAAAGCATTAATACCATGGCTTAAAAGAGATAAACATGGTTACGCAAGTAAAATTGTGATTAAATAATGCAAACTGTGAAACAGGTCAAAGTATTTGAATAATAACATTTATTATAATAACGGAATTACTTTACACTCAAGATCCAGCATCCATCCGTTTTATAGAAAATATATATATTTTTTAGACTACATATGGACTAATATTTAAATGTAAAAAAAACTGAACATCATGTCATTTGCTTATGAACCAGCTTCAGCACTGACATCTCCACAGTCAGAGGTCCCCAGATAACACACCGCCCATTGGATCAGATGCCCTGGGATTCTAGACACACACACATAGGTAGACACCAGCAACAACCAATTAATAGACCTTGGACATCGGGGAAATATGTTACAGTGGTTAGTTTAAAGACAATGGCTTAATTCCCAGATGATTGGTTTTACCCTTCATATTATATCGCTAGTATTACACACTTATATCCACTGTCTAAATAACACTGCTATCTTTTTTCTTTTTCTCCGATGCTGATCTGGTGTTCACATTTCATACCTACAAAGCTTTATTATATGTACACTAGCAGTTTTAGTTTTATCCAGCTGTATCTATCTACTCAATGCAACTTATAATATCCAAGTGAAAGATATAACACCAACTTGTCAGAAAAAACAACAACAATAATCACGGAGTTGGAAAGGAAAAAGGATCACCCCTCTCCTAAAAATGAGTTGTAAACTCAATCAAATGTAGCTTATCACCTTCTCAATGGCACACAAAGCCATTTCACTTTCAACTGTGATCAGCTGTAGTCATTTTGATCAGCTCAACATGAAAAAAAGAGCTTTCCTGGAGCATTTCAGTCCTTGGTAGTGCATATGAAGCACACAATCAACTGTGGGTGGTAAGGTAATGTCAAAAGATCTCTGGGATGAAGTTGTGGACAGGCACAAGTCAGGAGATGGATACAAAAAAAGGATTTATCAATGCCTAGAAGCACAGTAAAGTCTATTATTAAGAAGTGGAAGATATTTGGTACAACACAGACCCTCCTTGGATCAGGACGTCTCTCCAAACTGATGAAAGAGCCAGGAGGAAACTGGACAGAGAGGCGACCAGCAACTCTGAAGCAGTTGCAGGAATTTATGACAAAGAGAGGTCATTGTGTGCATGTGACAACATCACAAATTCTCCACAAATGCGGCTTGGATGGGAGGGCTGCAAGGAAAGATAAATCACTCCTCAAGAAAGGCCACATGCAGTCATGACTGAGCTTTGCCTAAACACACCTTATAGATTTAATTATCTGGCCTTGAATAACTTGATAATGACTTGAAGACTGAAGTCCACAAATGCTCACATCACATTTAACTGAACCTGAGCAGTTCTACAAAGAAGAGTGGGCGAATATTGCAAAGTCTAGATGTGCAAAGTTAGTAGAGACATATCCAAACAAACTTAAGGCTGTAATTAAAGCAAAAGGTGGAGATCCTTTTTCCAACTCAGTGATTCTGTTTTTTTATTTGTAAATTTTTTTCTGTTATGTTGGTGTTATATCTTTCACTTGGATGTTACAAGTTGAAATTGAGTAAATACAGCTGGATAAAACAACAACTAAATGTGATTATATTAAAGGGGGGTAATTATTTTCTATACCTGCTGTGTGTGTGTGTGTGTGTGTGTGTATATATATTTTTTTTTGGGGAAAATTAGGAGTCGGTAATAAGTTCAAAACTGTGAAACAAAGTTCTCAGCTAATCGGAATTTGCCCATCACATTAGAAGTATATTATAATCAGCATGTCTCAGTGGGGAACACATCATACTCACTGGAAATGACCAAGGGCTGTGGCAACCTGACGCTCTGGATGATACAAATAGGAAAAAGGCATTCCATCTGAGTGCACCTGCAACAAGGAAGCTGGGACAATGTAGCAACATTTCTGATGCAATACAAAAATAGATTAGGATTAAATATATTCTTAATTTGGTTAGTCCCACAGAGAGCATTAAGCATATTTTACACAAGTCAGTCACACTGCCCTGCTCAGACACAGCAAAATATAATTAATATCACTTAAACTCACTTTCCTGGCTGTGGTGGGTGGAGAAGCTGAGGGCTTCGGAGCGGCAGGTGGAGACGCTAGGGGCCTCTGTTCAGAGGGTGGAGCTGTATTAAGGACGAGCCACGAGGGAGGACTCAGCGCACGCTCTTTGTCTTGCTGCTGACTGGGGTCTCTTAAAGAATTATCGCTCGAGTGGGACGGACTAAACTGGGTCGGTTTTGGTCTCTGACTGAGCGTAATGCCGTCCTTTGACGTCGCTCCTGAGATCTGCTTGGAGAGTTGGGCTTGGGTGCTTGTTGCTATAGGCAATGGGGGGACATCCCTTAAAAGCGATTGACTTTCTTGTTCTGGGTTCGATTCATAACAGAAATGATTGAAATGATTAGTGCCCAATTACAACGATGCCCTGTTATTGTAATAAATATCTGTATAAACAGGAAATTACCATTTGAGTCTGAGGTGGAACATCTCCCTAATAGAGCCGGCTCTTGTGTGAACATATCCCATGGGCTCTCTCCATCCCCAGACAGCTCCCCCGTCCCACATAAAACCTCTGGGAGATGGAGGGATGGGTTTATTAACACATCATCTACTTGGAACAGCTCTGACTTTCTTTTGTAAAATCTCACCTGGTCTTGTGTGTTCAGGAGAAGACTGTCCTTCATTTGGACATGAGCCACTTAAACCGTCCTGTGTGGCCACTGTTTGGTTTGCACTCGACGCGCTGGTTGGATGTGATTCTACAGGGGGCGGGGCCAGGTCATTTGGTGTCTCACTCTCATTATCTGCAACTGCGCACACTGATGTACATGAGACAAAAACATATATGCACATATATGCGCCACATGCATGAAATCTTGTAGAGAGCCCAAAGGGTTGTCATGAAAAAAGCAATTAATTAGACAGCAGACAGTACTGGGATCATCTGTCATCAGCTCCCTCTGTTCCTCCGGGATGAGAAGAAAAGGCACGGTGACAATGAACTGCTCCTGTCCCTGGAAAACACACACACAAACCCAGACAAAATGATAATTTGTCTGGTCCACAGCTGGTGCCTTTAAGTTGCCAAGGAAGCAGCTTTACCCTCCAGTGAAGCCTCTCTCTGTGCCAGTGAGTAGGTGTCGCCACACTTGGACAATATGTTGCAGACATGGTTATTTTCTCCGTTGCATCATTCACAATATTTATTATAATGTCATTGTGCCACACGTCCAACAGAGATGAGAGTGAGACCCCTGGTAAATTAGGAACATAATGCAGAGCTTTATAATTTCTGTGAAGCGGAATGTGTCTTCGCTTTACAAACGAAATTAAGAGTCCAAATTACATGCATTCAATGCAAGAGGTGTGTGTGCAAGTTATTTGAAGAAACACAAAGAGAAAGAGTGTGTGTGATACTTACCAGAGCCTGAACTTACTGAACCCTCCCTGCAGGATCTGAAAGAGAGCAATACAATTAACACTACTACATCATCTGAAAACCACACTGTACATGTGTGTGAGATGTATGGGTTCACACATACTATAAATAAGGTCAACACACCTCCATGTTTTTATGATCTGATCTCTGACTGATGGGAGAGTTGTACTGGAAGATAGTGAAAGATAATTAGATTAATAAAGGTTAATTTATAATGACATTGTGCACGCTTAGAGAGATTGATGACTTGCCAGCTGGGGGGGTGTTGGTGCTTTGAGGCGATGCATATGGTGTTCATTTGATTGACTTTTAAGTAAAACTGGCAAGATGCCTGAAAAAAAAAAAAAAGTTATGAACCACACAAGCATGTGTTTAAAGGTGCAGCCATAAAGTTTGGCAAAAAGGTCCATTATCAATCTTGTGCTTTGTATGAAGCACAGCTCACACAAGTCATGTTTAAACCCAGAAGCTTTCTGTTGGTCAATATGGTGAATCCATGAGATCCCAACTATACACATTCCTATTGAAATGACTGGATTTCACCTGCAAAAATGTTCAATGTGACTGCACCTGAACACAATTTAAAAATGTTTCTGACTTGAAAAACATTCCTCTTTTTTTTTTGCAACTTTATTTGAACAGTACACTACAAGAGCAGACAGTATGTAAGAAAGAGGTTAGAACCATGAGCCAGGACTTATTTTAGGACTACTTTTAAGATTAAGTATGAATTTACATGAGCTTTCTAGACCAGACAAGTAAAAAAACAAAAATGTAAATATTAAGCTGAAATTCAGCTAAATGCTTTACAACCCCTCCCACATTAAAAATAATGAAGTTATATTAATTGTATAATAATAATATTGATGGTATATTAGTTATATTATTTTCACTCTAAAGTAGTTTAAGTAAGTATTTAACTGCACAATATTATAATTTAGGCCACCGTATGAATTATAGACCATATTTATGAAATATATTTCAGTGTGACACTGCTCTCTCTATATCCAATGGCTGCTTGGTTTGATAAGGCCACGGCTATATTTGCATGACATTTTATCTTCCCAATTAGCAATATCATAGCATCAGCACAGAAATTAAAAAGAGCTTGGGACAAAGAAAATTGCATTCATAACATACCAGATCAGGGTTCATGTCGAACTTCAGCTCAAAGCTGCGTATATACACTATAGCATTGTGCAGGCCTGTGAAAGACTCCATCTCCTCAAAGCTGTGAAGAAACACAGAACAAAACCCTGACACGGTCACGTTTGAGTTTGATTTAGTTACTATCAATACACTAAAACCGAAAGTAGTGCCTGTTGCTCTTTAAAATTCACTCATGCACGTGCAAAAGTCAAGGCAACAGTTTCTTTAAGGCAGAGGATCACAGCCCTTTCAAGCGCGAGATCATGCTTATTTCAGCATTATCCAGAGGAGTTAGATAAAAGCAGCCTCGGGGGCTCAGGTGTGTAGTGAGTGGGTCATAACAGAGATTTAATCGCTCCCTCACTCCTGCAGACGCTCCCACGCGGCGTCGCTCAGCACTGCGGGGATGACAGCGCTCCCATCGGACATGAACAGCATACAGACATCAGTGTGCTCCACCCGCTGCGAGTCTGAGATATCACACACCTGACAGACACACACCCGCACTTTAGTCCCCACACGACACTCTACAGAGATGATCACACAAACAACCACTTACGCCGACGACGTTTGCTTTCACAGTCGTTTCACACTGGCTTTGGCCGTAGTTTTGGATGAGTTTCTCGATCCACGGCTCCAGCTCAGCCATTCGGCGACGTTTTATCTTTGGTGGATTCATTGTATGTATCTGTTACTGTTCACTTGCGTAAATACAACAAATTAGTTTATCGAAGCGTTGAAGTCTTCGCGCCTCCTACATTGATGTTTTATTTTCGTTCCGTGTAGAAAAATACACCTGACGATTTGAGTTCCGCCACAATCATATATGTTTGAATCGTTGGTGCCCCCTTGCGATAACAATAATCATAAAATAAACCAAGATAAGTAGATTTTTGGTTACTGTTGTTTATTTTCAGCAAGGTACAATACAACTTATGAAAAAGAAAAATACGAAAAAAAAAACAAATCCTCTTATAACACGATCATGTCCTTTTTCACAGTGTAAACCTACAACAAAAACTTTACTTCACCGATGGCATGAAATGTAATGGTTTTATCAAGACCAGGAAACACACACACACACAGTCACCCTTACAACTAAATGTTTTAAACACTGTATTTAAAAAATTCTAATAACTCAGTGATTAAAACTGAATCTATGAGAGAAAACATGCAAAGTCTGCACAAGCAATATCATTGTAAAAACAGCAACAAAAGTTGCTTTTAAAAACATAAAAGCTTTCTTAAAGATTCTATAAAACAATTAAATCCACATTCCACCTGCTAACTCGTCATTATGGATTCACCTGTAATTAAAAAAACATGCTGTTGTCATGATCATTAATACAAGTTACCAAACTTTAACGTTGTACATGAACAACTAATTTTTACAGCTGCCTAGTTAGCCATTGCAATTTTGCATTAAATACATGAGAGGACACTGGAGGATTATGTTACCTAGTCTTGCTGACCATAAAACACTTTAACATGATACCCATAAACAGGTCCTCAAAATTGGAAAGGATCTTCTAAACAACATGTAAAGGCATCATACTATGCAGACAGTATTTAGGAATAGTAGTTTAAATATAGGAATGTGTGTTACCTGCAAATTCAGTGATTCATTCAGACTCCCGCCCATCTTCTGTAAGATCTCATGAAGCCCAGCTTTCAGAAGTGTGTAATCTGGTTTCTCAGCATACTGCAGGCTCATCACATTAGTCAGATAATCTTGTAATGCACCTAAATGTAAAAAAAAAGATATATATATATATATATATATATATATATATATATATACACACACACACACACACACACACACATCTTCACTAGCACTGAACACATGAAGTGTGAATAGAAATATGCATGCTCACCTGAAGCTTTCTTCTGTTCGTAACAGCAGCTCACGAGTCCAGGGATATCAGAAATATACCTGTAGGCAGGCAGAAAACATTTTCAACATAAAAGCACAAAATGTAACCTTACCTCTGTAAAGTGGTATGTTTTCATTCTTGAAAATCCTACATCCGCTAGTAATGTTTCTTGTTTTTAAATGCATGTGTATGGTTAAGTAGCCAGTATGCAGGTGATTGTATTTAAACTGATTAAAAGTACACTCAATGAAGGGACAGTTTTTCTGGGATAAAAAGTTCTCTTGAAAAGCCAGTGAAAGCTCATGGTTCATGTGCACTAGCAACCTTCATTTCTTATTTAATCACTATGGTGCAAAGTATTTATGAGCCTTCAAATATATTGTTCCCTTTATATTTTAGGAAGGTGGTCCATCATATTTAGGGTCCTCAGTTATCATACATTTTGCTCACAAGGTTTGTTTCTTGAAGGTTACCAGTACAAGTCAGATTTTCCTGTGGTGTGAGGTTTTAAGACTGAATGAATCTGCTTGGAAGAACATTGGAGGTGCCCCAATCATGAATGGTAAATATTCAACCTGTTGAATAAAATCCTGAAGTGTGGGGGGAAATCTGAGGACAAAACGCGCGTACGATCTGGATATTATCATGTGAAACTAAACAATATACAATCAGAAGGTGAGCTGACAGGAGACAAAAGCATGATAAACGCAGTCCTCTCAATGTCTTCCTGCCTATCTTCTGCGATGTTTATTCTCAAGTCTTAAAAGGTTTTGCGAGATTTCCCATGTTGAAAATCTGTTGTGATGTGTGCTCTTTGTCAGAGTGCGGCACACCACACACTATAGGAGCAAAACGGTTAAATCTAGGATTTTTTTCCTCATGTTTGTGGTCTCTCATATTTTGAAAATCTTATAAGATTTTAAAAATCTTTTAGTGTGTAGTCCAGCATAACTCCTAAGGCTAGTTTAAGCAGTTTATACACCTGGTCTTTCATGAATGCATTCCTGATGAAGGTGTTTTTGTGATTTTACTGACCTCTCCTTCTCTGCAGCAACAGCAGAGCTTGTTTGAGAATGGTGACTCCAGGGTAGGGAGCCTGTCATCCAAAACAGCATACAGTAACCCAGAGACTGCAGGTCACTACGACGAGAGGGACCTGCAAAACATCCATGGACATGCAAATTAGACTTGCTTTCTTACATGGATAATGTAAATGATACAATAAACAACTGATGCTCACCAGCCCCCTTGTGAGAATCCATGCTGATAAAGTTGATGTCACCCTGGTGTGCAGTGCGGCTACCCTGTCTGTACTCCACATGCTTTCCACTAGGGCAAAACCTAAATGCATGACCAAACCCTGACAAGAAAACCTACAAAACACAAGCAAACACTTTAATACTTGAGTAATATATAGAGCATTTATATTCAGTTCATAAGGGACATGGTTACTGACTTCTGTGTGACTGTTAGTGTTGATGTAAATATTTCCTGCATGGATGTCTGCATGGGCATATTCCTTCTCGTGAATGAATTCAAGTACATCCAACTACAAAACACACACAGCCTTTTCATTGAGAATGGGTTTGACAGGGAAATAACAACAAATCTGAGAGTAAAGTCATTTAATAGCAAACTCACTAGTCGTAATGCAAGCTGTAGAACAGCTTTCTCAGACAGAGTACAGTTCCCTTCATCCATGACTGTCTGTAGAGTTTGGCCCATGCTAGGAAAGACTAAAAACCTGCAGGGAGGTGAAAATGGTTATGATTAGATTCCACAGTGAGGTTATACTCATTGAACCTTATTTATCTTTACACACAATCATTAAACGTTGTGCTTGGGACACAAGGCTATGAAAATCAGTGAAATGCAAATCAATGAACAAAGACGCCAGTCTACATATGTACAAAGACTAAAAATAATACAGATGTGGTGTGGAAAATGCATGTTTTTAATCAGACAAACTGACAGCTCGGTTGCTAAATGAATTGCTGTTGGCTGTAATACAGTAAGTGTACAGTTTGTTCAATGATGAGGAAAATAATATACTGGCTTCGAAAACCATTTTTGAAATTTCAGTTTAATTATTTACTTTTCTGACATAAATGTAATGTCTTGAATTTTCTTAATTTGGAGGCTTTTCTCACTAATATGTATTGACATCTATTGTTATACAGTATATGCACGGCCATTCAAAACTTTGAGGACACTAATTTTTTCACTAATTTTTTCAAATGTTTTTGAAAGAAGTCTCTTGTTCTCAACAAGCCTGCATTTATTTGATCAAATAATACAGTAAAACAGTAGTATTGTGAAATCTTATTAGAATTTAAAATTGTTCTCTATAATATACTTTAATATACTTAAAAAAATGATTAAAATGTCATGGCACGGTTGAATTTTCAGCAGCCGTTACTCGACATCAATTTAATATACTAATTTAGTTAGTAAAGTTTAGTTAGTACTATAGATATTTTCAGTATTCTTTGATGAATTGAAAGTTAAAAAAAAACATTTATATGAAATAAATTATTATAAATGTCTTCACTGACATTTTTATTAAACATCCTTGCTGAATATAACTAGTATTTCTTTGAGCCCAGATATTAGTGTAGTATAATATTCTATAAAAGTTTCTACAGCATACAAGCCCACATACCTATATGCTTCATGAAGACCGAACCCTACACAGGAGGGAATCCCAAGGAAGTCCCATTTGTGCAATTTCAACCATTTCTCCACTATTGACAAAGAAAAAGAAATTTGTGGTTATAAGCCTGTAGATGCACTAAACTGGGTCTTCATGTATTCATTACAAGTGCTAATATGACTGACCTGCATCAGGTTTGGCTGCTCTCAGATGGAAATTCTGTTCATTAAACAGGAGCCCCTCTTTAGCACCCTGAGGAAGAGAGCACAAAGTCATCAGGACCTTCCTCACAAGCACGTGCACACATACAGGTTACATTATGTGAACAGCACTCACCAGTCGCAATATGTACTTGCATTCATTTGAGTCTGTGTGCTGATTTGCCTGGCACACTAGAATAGATCAGACAGACAATATTTAGATTCATAAGCCACATTTAATGCATTGCTTTTATCTTTATCTCAATCATCTGACAAAAAATGATAAAAGGATCTAAGATGGATTTAAGATGCATAGATGGATACATTCACCCACATCTCTTAATCAAGACAGCAAGGTTTAATTGAAAAACATCTTACCTGCATATGTCAGATCTAATTCTGTATGCCACAGAAGTTCAACCAGCTTCCACTTTTTGCTGGACTGGTCACAAACCACTGTACCCTCCGGAACAGTCTCAACAGCGCACACACGCTTTTTGGCTTTGCATTTGGCTAAAAAGCCACAAAATAACAACATTTTGCCATTTAGTATGTAACAAAATAAAGAAAAGTGATGTTAGCACTTTTAGATCATTAAACTTTTTTTTGTATAAATTGTGCAGGCTGTCCTGTATTGGTGCATCTTACATGGGCTTTGAATAACTGAAGATGTTTGCTTCGCCTCATTGTCTTTAACCTGGGGGGAAGTCTTGCATTTTCCAGGTGACATTGAAGACGTCTTATCTGAAATAATGCAGCACACCAAAAACTTCAGGCCAAACCACTAAAAGTCTGCTTATCAATTATTTATTCGTAATACACAACATCTTACCTGGAGTTTGAAGTGTGACCATAAAAGGTTGTTTCACCTCTTGTTCCTTAACCTCTGGGGATGTCTTTCTTTTTCGTGGAGATGTCAATGACTTCTTATCTGAAACAAAGCAGACGTTTTTTCACACAAAATCCCCCAGCTTTCAATGTAATAACAGTGTTGTATATATGTAATAATGTGAGTTTATTGTGTCTACCTGGGGGTTGAGCTATTATGGCCGATGTTGTCTGTGACACTTCTTCCTCCCATTTAACCAGAGGAGATGCATTTCGTTTTCGAGAATATGGCAGAGACTTCTGATCTGAAATAAAGCAGTCATCTTTCACACAAATTCTGGTGTGTCTACAAAGCCTTTGTTTCTTTAAAGGAAACACACAACACCCTTAGACTCACCGTAAGCTTCTGTGGCTGTGCTACTCAAGCTCTTCCGTCGTGTTGAACGCAAAGGAGGCCGATTCAGTGTAAAATGTGAGGAGTCTCCAGCAGAAGTGACTGAGGCCAGAAGGAAAGCAGTCAGATGCCATATAAATAGCTATACAAGTATTATGCATAGACTACCATTCAAAAGTTTGGACTGGATTTTTTTATACTGTTGAAAGAAGTCTCTTGACGCTCACCCGGGCTGTATTTGATTGATGAACTACAACTAAAATTAAAAAAACTAATACTGCATACTTTTTTACTTATTTTTTCCTGTGATTATAAACCTGAATTTCTGCATCCACACTTCAGTCTTCAGTCACATGACCCTTCAGAAATGATGCTATTATGTTAATTTGGTGCTCAAGAAACGTTTCTTATTATTATCAATATTGAATACAGTTGAAGACCAATCGTGGGAAACCAGCAAACATTTGGTCCACTTAACAGTTGTAATGTATTTAAGTATTTAATTTATGATGAAGACATTACTGTATGTCATCATGACTCATGACCTTACAGATGCCTTGGTCTGGTTACTTTATTCAGTCCCCTTGTTCTGCTTCTTTACTTATGAATTTCAAGCAAAACGAACTGTATTCCTTGATTAAATTTAAGGTCGAACTGAACCCTGTATTTACCTTCTTTGGCGCTCACAGATGAAAACACAGAGTTAGGATGTGGTGAAGCTACAGCTTCTGTTGTTAGCTCTTCTGGCAGTTTCACTCCACATGACGGACAAAATCTGAAACCAGCCTGTAACTTTGAGCCACACTGAGGACAGAAATTCAGCATTATGATGGTGAATGAGACAGCGTGGGTAGAATGGTCCAAAATGTTCGGACAGTCAGGAACTGAAGAAAAACTATGTGAGAGCGGAATCAGCCTTCTGCAGACATCACATCTCACGGTCTGCTGCTGCGAGCGAAGCGTCGTAACTGACACAAGTCACGTGATCATTTGCAGCAGCAAAGTGACGTCATTACTTCCGGCAGGTGGTTCAAGATTTTTTACTGTTTTTTACAGGATATGTAGGACGGGCGGTGTATAAAATTGTTTGCTTATTTTTCTCACACGTTTTGGCTTCTGATTAAATTAGAGAAAATTAACAATTTCCTAATTCCTATACATTACTTTATTTTGCTGAACACAGTTGTGATGATAATTGACTTTCATGGTATAGACTAGAGGGAACTGAACAGAGGAGAGCAAGCCTTACAGATTTTTTTGTATTTTTTTTAAACATCATGCCATCTTATGTGGTTATTTAATAAAAAAAAATTGTCTACTGAGTGAAAAGGCTCTCACAGGTTTCAAACCAGTACCATCTAATAAAACATGCTTCATGGACAGCGAGTTTTGACAGAAATATAATTCTTATATTTATAACTTGTGTGTGTGTGATCCTGTAATGGCTTATTTGACAATGGGTGGACAATCTGGTCTCATCGGCTTAAAAAAAAAGTTAAAAAGAATTCTTAATTCTTAACTTTTAGTTTTTGAAAGCTTTGAGTAGATGTGTGTAAAAACATGCAAGTTCATTTTAATTTCTCTTCACAATGAATATTAACACTGTATCCATCTTACCAGCCTTCATGTCAACCAATACTGTCAATCAAAAATAAAACCGTGACATATTAGCCTCTTTGAGTAAATTGCCGTAAAATTACCAGAACGACTTTACCGGTAAATTCAAAAATGCGCTGTTCACAAAGTCAACAACATTCCGTCTTTTTTCCGGAAAATCTCCATTCACACATCCATTCCAAAATACCGGTAAATTATGTGACGTCATTAACCTCTAAACAGCTGTGCTTGTATTTTTAAACATGGAGGGTAATACGTGTTCAGTAGGCTATTTCTGTTGATGGTTTCATTTTTGTTTCAAACTTTAGTATTCATGCAACTGCTTTTGTTATGGAGAGACATCGTAATAGACGACTGGTTTAAATAAACACCATTAATAAAACACCCGATGCTGTCGGGAGCTGACCAATTTATTGAAAATCGGCTTGAAAGGATTAATAGCACAATGAAGTTGCGATTGTAAATTGCAGTCTGTAAGACGCGCGACATTGCAGAAAAGGTGCGTTCACAAATCACAATTCACAAAATGCTGATGCAAATTCATATCAAATAGTCTGTCAGCGCAGATAAACAGTTCTGCGTTCAAATTGAGTTCAAAAGATGTCGCAAAGCACCGGAAAAAGTAATTACCATGAATGTGACAGAGGGAAATAGTAAAAATATATTTGAATTATTTACTAATAAACTAGTGTTTTCTGAGTCTGTGTGCCAAGGATGAAGTTGCCTGACTCGTCATCTCCTCATTAGACGTGCCTTCTATACGGATTATAATTGTTTTGAGATTTTTTTTATTATTATTATTATTTCGTTAAGTAGTGATTTAAAGCTTTCTATATGTATATATCATGTCTGTGAGGCATGTAGGCCTATTCGCTGAGTTTCGGCTTATTTTTTGTAAGCTCTCCTGTTCAAGACGAGACGGCAGAAAGCATGTTTGTTTTCTTTATTTTATATTTTTTTATTTTATATTATGATCGCACTGGCACCTATATGTCCCAAAAAAGCGTGCTTTATCTTGCACTCTCCGCACAAAATATCTGGGTTTAACGTTAAGACATCGTTACATGCTTGAACTGTTTTATATCTTTAGATTTTATTTTAGACAATTCGTGATGATTTCAGAAGGCTAAACTGATTAAACATAGGCTATGTAAACTCTCTCTCTGGGCTGGCCGCTTTAAAAACAAAACTTATAGGCCTGTTTAACGATCAAAAACGGCTCCAAACATACAAAACTGAACTATTTTAATAGCTGAAACAGTAGTAGGCCTATAGGCCTACGCTGTTTTTGGAGAATTGGGAAAAAAGACGGGCTGAACATCCTCAAGTGGAGAGGCAGTTTTAACATTATGTGACATGACATCTGACGCAGAGATGCCATTGGCATGTGTAAGTGTGCAGTGGCATGTGTCACTAAAACCTGACACATGTCGGTTTTCAGTGGCATGTGTCATTGGACAGTGGCATGTGTCACTAAAAGCTGTGACACATGTCAATAGACTGCGTCATGTGTCAGTTGCTGCGGTGCGTGTCGCGCCTTTGGTAGTGACTGACACCTGCTGCTGGGTGTCGCTGCATAATGTAGATTGCGTGACACTCACTTAATGGCAGAACGATATTGAATTAATTAACAGTATGTAATTGTCAAACATACGTCTTATTACATCGCGGAGTTCACCTACAACAAATATTGAGTTTCTATATTGAGATTAAAATGTGTCTTACGCCTCTTAATGTGTATTTTTCATTGTAAGTTTATTTCCTGTAGCCTGCTTTGTGCAATGCATTCAAATGCGTAAATACGAGTTTTTTTTTGTTTTTTTGTTTTTTGCATAGATTTGACTGTTCGGTTGTATCATTTGTAATTATAAAATAATATAGAGACTATGCAGAGGCCATAAAAAAAATAAAAAATGTGCCACCACTAACTGATACTTGGCAATCAGGAATTAGCTACATGGAAATATAAACTGATGAGAAAATGCCACACACCATTATGATGTCTACTATTCTAACATGCTTTATAAAAACTTACACCAACCATTCAGAAGTGTGCTTGACCTTGAAGTCTGTAATGTCATGTAAGTCTGCAACATAATGTAAGTCTATGCTATATTAAACAAAGTTTGTACTTATTAACTGTCTTCAGAAAGTCAAATGCTTTGACAAAACATTCAGGCATCTCCAGAAGAAATGCTTGTTCACACAGTTAGAAATATATTTAATTTCTTGTTACATAGTTTTTTTTAAATTATTTTCAAAAAATATTAACGCAATAGATGAGAACTATTTGCCAAATATTTAAATTATATCTATATTTTACATGTATTTGTAGTTGTTATTATAGATTAATCATGAGTTCAAGTCAGTGGTTGCATATAAAATGTAGAAACTTTTTTCAGCAAGCACAGACACAAAAGAGACTCAACAAATGTGTTATTTAAAGCAATGCCTTTGTTCTTGTATTTGCATACAGTACTCCAAATCAATCAAAATTTACTATTCAACAGGCCATTAAAACCATAGTGGCAAATTTTCTCCAATCTTTGTACACAGTTCAAGTCAGTCAAATTTTACTATGCCAGAGGTGGTATTTTTTAGTACATGTATTGGCACTCTTTGGCCTCTACTGTTTTTGGCTGTAACAAAGAAACCTTTCTGTAGATCTGACTGGTCATTAGTATGATGATCAGTCGGCTAGTGCAGGATCGGATGCTGCGGAGACGTCTTCCTGAGGGCAGCAGAGAGAGCAGTCTGTGGGACGGGTGGCTGGAGTCACTGATGATCCTCCGGGCTTTCCTTATACACCGCCTGGTGTAGTTGTCCTGGAGGGAGGGAAGCTCACCTCCAACAATTTACGGTTGCCAGCGGTGCTGTTTCCAGACCAGGCAGTGATGCAGCCCGTCAGGATGCTTTCTATAGTACATGTGTAGAATGCTCTGAGGATGCTGGGGCTCATTCCAAATCTCAGGAAGAAGAGGTGTTGATGTGCCTTTTTCAGCACTGCGTCAGTGTGTATGGACCAGGTAAGATCCTCATTGATGTTAACGCCGAGGAATTTGATGTTGCTTACCCGCTCCACAGATGTCTTGTCAATGGAGATGGGTGTGTGTTCTCTGCTCTGTCTCCTGAAATCCACCACCAGCTCCTTGGTCTTGTCGATGTTGAGTGAGAGGTGGTTCTCCTGACACCTTTTAGTCAGGGTGCTCACCTCCCCCCTCTGTAGGCCGGCTCATTGTTGTCGGTGATCAGGCCTATCACCGTCGTGTAGTCAGATAATTCGACGATGACGTTGGAGCTGTGTGTTGCTGCACAGTCGTGTGTGTACAGGGAGTACAGGAGTGGATATGTGAGTTTGATAAATTGATGTCATATATTTTATGTAGGCAGGTTAGGTACATATATTGTAGACCTTCTTGACAAAACCAAGAGTAAATGCCATTTCTGAGACAACAATTACATTTGAATATTGAGTCAGAAAACATAATTTGAAGTAGGCTTCAAATATCAATAAACTAAGATACAAATACAAATAGATACTTGTTTCTGGCAGGTCTTTGAAAGGTGTCACCATGCAACCTGCAAAACATGAATAACAAGTTGGAGAAACAATTTTAATTGGTTATGAGTTTAGTTATAGCATGATTAATAATCATATAATAACATCCTAAGCTCTTACCTTGTTTCTGCAGATGTTTTTCAAATGCATTTTGCCTTTGTATAATCTTTTCACATTTAAAACAATACCAGTGACTTCTTTTTTATCAGTTTTTTTTCTTCACAAAAGCATGGCACTGTGAAAAAAACTGGAAGCGTAAAATGCCAGTAATTTATGATGCAACTAATATTAAAATTGATAAAATTCAACAATGCACCTAAATAATGCATAACTGGCAAAAAAAGCTGGGAGTGAGTATATAATTATGTTTATATAGTTGCAATTATACATCATATTTACAGTTTATATAATGTATTATTTATTACATTGGTGTACACAATCATACCATTTTAAAAATGCAAACACGTCAGCACTGGAGGCCTGTATATTATACTAACACTACAATGTACAGAGTAGGCCACTATCACTGAAAATTATATATTTAGTAATAAGCAATTGGCACATGTCACAAGTTTTATTGACACAAACCACTCTCCACTGACACATGCCACTTGAAAACAGCTGAACTGTCCAATTTTCATTGGCATGTGTTAGTGGAGAGTGGCATGTGTCACAAGTTTTAGTGATGCTTTAAGTGACTCATGCCACTCTCCACTGACACATTATTTACAAGTTTATTATTTGTTTTTCAAACATGATGTCAAGATGTGACACTGTATATGAGTGGCAGATGACACTGATTGTTGTGCAATAGCCTACCAGTGCCTTTGTATGTGGGTGTACACGCAGACTACCAATTATTCGATACACATCAGAAAAATATCAATATAGGAACTCAATATTTGTTGTAAAAATGAACTCTGTGATGTAATAAGACGTATGTTTGACAATAACATACTGTTAATTAATTCAATATCGTTCTGCCATTAAGTGAGTGTCACGCAATCTACATTATGCAGCGACACCCAGCAGCAGGTGTCAGTCACTACCAAAGGCGCGACACGCACCGCAGCAACTGACACATGACGCAGTCTATTGACATGTGTCACAGCTTTTAGTGTTGGAGAATTATAATGGATCACTACGAATACCGCATTAATACTTGTATCCGTTACTGTAATCCTTTGTTTTTGTTTGACGCTGTGAGCACGTCGGCAGGTGTCAGTATAAATTTAGCATTGGCCAGTGCCAGATTATCATTATATAGGCTATTTTTTATATTATATATATTTTTTATTATATATATATATATATATATTAAATGTCATTCAGTTTATAATTGTAACTGTGTAACAATAAACACTATGAGCATGTTTCTTCTGGAGATACCTGAATGTTTTGTCAAAGCATTTGACTTTCTGTTAATAAGTACAAACTTTGTTTAATATAGCATAGATTTACATTATGTTGCAAACTTACATGACATTACAGACTTCAAGGTCAAGCACACTTCTGAATGGTTGGTGTAAGTTTTTATAAAGCATGTTAGAATAGTAGATGGTGTGTGGCACCATCATAATGGTGTGTGGCATTCTCATCATATAAATCTCATCAGTTTATATTTCCATGTAGCTAATTCCTGATTGCCAAGAATCAGTTAGTGGTGGCACATTTGATTAAAAAGTTTTTCAATTTTTTTTATTGCCTATGCATAATCTCTATATTATTTTATAATTACAAATGATACAACCGAACTGTCAAATCTATGCAAAAAAACAAAAAAAAAATCGTATTTCCGTATTTGAATGCATTGCACAAAGCAGTCAACTGGAAATAAACTTACAATGATAATACACATTAAGACATACATGCCAACCCTCCCTAATTTTCCGGGAGACTCCCGAATTTCAAAGCCCCTCCCGAAAATCTCCCGGACCGACATTTCTCCCGATTTCCACCCGGTCAACAATATTGCTACACCATCCGTCACTGGGCGCCGTTTCAGACCAAACTCTTGCGCTCCCATGGCGTCTGTCGTTGCTATGCAACCAAACTGCGCTCTCCATGATGACGACGAAGAGGTATCAGCAAAGGATTAATTGATTTCTAGCCTCACCTCGGCTCGCATTAGATTTACTACTAGATATATTTCTGGAGATGAGAAGGAAAAACCCGCCTGGAAAAAGTAGCGCACCACGTTGCTTCCATTATGAGCGTGCTCACCGCGGCCGCGCACCTACGGTTGAAATAACGACCTTGAGCGCGAAAAAGATGCGATATGTGAACGGCCCCTAGAAGCAGACGTCTGAAATGAAAGGCAAGAACAGCTATTTATTTAGCTTTAGACTGTTACATGAAAATTTAAAAATGAAATGTCATAATTATAATGTTTTGAGAGTTTACCTATGTAATTGTTGCATTAGGCTATGAATTAATAAATGTTTATTGATAAGATCTAGCCATTTCATATCTCTTCATTTACAGTAGCTAACAAATTAGGGTCTAACCTCCTGAGGAGAGGCCTTAAGGAATTGAATTTGTCAAATAAATGAATTACATTTTTCTTTGCGCTTGTGTATGTGATATTATATATGGCGACACATCGTTTGTGTATGTGATATATATGACGACACACAACCCCTATCCCCCCCCCCCCCATTTAAATCACATTTACACACATTTAAATCTCAATATAGAAACTCAATATTTGTTGTAAAAATGAACTCCGCGATGTAATAAGACGTACCGCGGGTTGAGATCCACTGGTTTAGAGCTACAGGATTAGCCGGACGCCCAAATAGATTGACAAAAGTCATAATAGGAACAAGAAATACTTCCACTACTACTTCGTTTGTGGTCGTATATTTTTATTTTTTTTAGATATTAAGACGCAATCTTTTCAGTTTATTGATAACCTGACTTTGTGTGGTGAATGCATTCCTCTCGGAGACAGTTAACAGTTATTTTATCATACGTTACCGCATCACTAACAGTTTTTGTCTCAGATGATGGAATATTTCTTCATCTGCCCGGATAAGGAGAAGCGCTTTAATTTCACTGTCGCTTCAGTTGGATGACATTTTTATTTTATTTTCTTAAACAGTGCGTGAATGCGTCACATTGTTATGATTGGCCCGGAGTAGACGTCTTACATCACCGCGTTCTGAACTCGTACGTGCTCATACCGGTAATTTTCCTTCTGCGTTCAAACACTGCAGAATTCCGGCAATTTACTGGTAATGTTACAACTTCTCATACCGGTAAATTGCCGGAACGAATTTACCGGTATTTTTGAAAAGATCCTGTTCGAACACGATCTCTTTACGGCAATTTATCGGTAATTTTCCGGAAAAGTCTGTATGTGTGAAAGGGCTTATTGTGATAGGTTATCAACTCTAGGGCAGAAATAACAGAAATGGACCAAATGACTGCGAAAGGACATTTGTTGAAAGTTTTCATTTAATTCCCAGTGCAGAAATTTACAAAAACACTAGAATACATTCACACACTGGTCAGATTTGGAACAAACATTTTTTTGGTGTTAACAACACTCATTTATATATAATATATATATATACACAGCTTGAGTAGATTTAATGAAACCGATTTTCTAGATATCTGACATGAAAGGTTTTATTATGAATCTCTATTTTATCGGCAGGTAATCTATAATTCGCATGCATGTACGTGTTTGAAATCCTTGTAGGTTAAGGTCATTTTCATTTAGCTAAACAAAATACAACATCCCTGGCATTTCCCCCACTCCCCCCCATCCAAATCAATATTGTAAAAAATAAAAAGGATAAAGAAATACCCATTTCCATAAAAAGGAAATCCTTGTTTCCTTGTGAAAGAGACATACTGAAGTATATCAACAATTGTAAAATCCAGAGGTCTGTCCCTGTGCCTGAGATGTTTTCCAAGAGTCCAGTTCTTGTTTCTGCTTCTCCAGTTCCTCCTTTTCTTTCTGAATCTCCTCTCTCTCCTTCTGCAGCTCCTCTTTTTCCCTTTGGAGTTCATTCTTCTCCTTCTGGAGGTCTTCTTTTTCCTTCCGCAATCTTGCGTGCTCCTGCTCTTGTTCACATTTCTGGTTCTGAAGCACTCTGCGCTCAGCGTCCATTTCCCGAAACTGCTGCAGTAACTCCTTCTGCAGCTGTATGCTCCGCCCCTCTTCCTGCTGGACACGCCTCAACGCCTCCGTCAGCTCCCGCTCTCTTTCCAATATACGCACACCATCAGACCACTTAGCACCTATTTATCACCCAAAAAAAAAATTTAATATAGGTACAGACGCAAAATCAAAGAACAACTGCAAGGAGCTTTGTGCTTTATTATTTCTGATAAGTAACAATCTCAGCTCTCAGATCCTGTCCAATTTATCAGAAAATTACAACCATAAATGCCATTTTGATGCTCTTAAATGTGCCATGAAAAATCAATTCCACTTTAATAGCTGTAGCATGAAATAAACGTCTGAACATCAGAAGGTCTGTGGAATGACAGTACAACTTACCAAAATGTATCATGTGTCATGTGATTACTCAATCAGCGCTTTAACTGTGGAAACGCATTAATAAAACAGCACATGATCAACTTAATGTTGCAATAGGAGTTACCTAGTGTTCCCAGTTCATTAGTTAGCTACAAAAAATGGGGAGATTATTTACTGTTTTATAGATATGCATTATTGAATAAATTTACTTTAAATAATTCTCTCTTATGTGCAATTGAGTTGTAAACAAACATTTCAGCTTTATTTCAGTTGAGTGTGATTATTATATTTAAAAATAAATAGCAGTTGATTACAACAAGATCTGCAGTCAATTTTAACCTCCAATATTGTGATAATGTACCAAATAATAGGGTTCCCTGTATATTGTACAGCATTAGTTGGGAGAAAAAAATTTTCCCCTCAGAAAAAACAAACAAACTATTGTTAGATATTTTGAATAATCTCGTTATTGGCCGAGAAATTTAGTACCAGTGCATCCCTAGTTATTAGTATTATTGTTTTTTATTATTTTCTTACTAAAGAAAATTACAAAGTTTAGTTTTCTTGTGCATTTATATAATTTTTTTTAATAATGCATGTATAATATATAGTTTTCAAACATGCTTAGTTTTTTAAATACTTTAGTGCATCAAATAATTTTTTTTTCTTGGCAATAACTAAAGCAAAATAAGTTTTTTATATTTTATTTCATTTAACAATTATTTTGTATAGTTTAAATTCTAGTTAACTATAATATAATAATAATAATTCAAATGTATATATTATTATTATTATTACTATAATAATTGCTCAACACCCTTTTCACAACATCCTTTTTACAAAAAGCAAAACATGAACACTGAGAGGAACTAAAAACTATACCTGAATATCTGTCTAGGCTGGTACTGCATGGTGTACGGACATCCCGCTTCGGTGACACAATGTGTGATCTGGTTGGGGTCCCACTCGCTAATGTGGGAGAGGAGGCAAGGCAGCTTGGATCTTCTGATTTGCGCTTGTTAGGCCGCTTTTGTGGATGATCTTCGAGTTGTGCAAACTCACTGGGATGCTTATGCTGTAGATGTCTGATAAGGTTACTTGTGCTACTCCGGTGCTGGATCTTCTCCATGCAGAGCAAGCACAGGGCTCGCGGCTCCTGGCCAAGCTTTCGATAGTGCACCCACACGGCGCTCCACTTGCGAGTATTAGTAGGGTTGTCTTCCTCTTGTATCTCTTTCCCATCCCCTTCATCAACAGGTCCCTCTCCTTCCTCATCAGCCACCTCTGCTTCAGTTGTCCCTTCCCCTGCCGCAGCACGGAGGATCCCTTTGATAGCACCATCCATCTCCCCATCTTCTCCCACTGACTCCACCTCTACCTGCTGCTCATCCATCAATACTGTAACTGGATACAGAAAAAAAAGAAATGAGGAAAATTAGATGCACAGAATATTTTCACATGGCTAAATGCACTTTAATTGAACCGGTGAAAATCTTGCAATGCTTGTCCCTTGTGTTTGAAGAGTGCACGAGGACAGACTGAATTACAGACAATAAGCAGCACAAAATAGCATCTGTAATAATCCACATAAAAGTAATATGACATTACTAAAAGACAATGAGATGGTTAAACACAGAGTTATGTCAAGCTAAATATAAACAGAAAAAAAGACAAATGGGGGAATAAGTACACATTCGACAAAAGATGCTAAATCCATAACGCTTTATTTAAAAATATATATATTATTTTTGCTAAATAATTAAGCGGCGTTCCGCTAGATGACGACAGGACAGAACGTTGCTAAGCAACAAAAGCAATAATCCGACATTGTAGCTGAGCACTAATCAACAAGTGCTGTAAGTCATAACCGTTTATACTCTTATTTGTCTATTAATATATATTTTATAACTTTATTAATCTAGGTTTAACCAATGGCCTGCTAGTTTTAGAATTTAAAAAATGCGCCCATCCGGGGATGTGACAGATGGTGCATCACGTGACAATTTCAGATCAAATAAAGTTCAATGCAATTGAGATTTTCGAAAAAGACAGACATACATTATGTACAATTCACCAATCATAGATAGTTTCATATATATTACTTAATGCATCATACAGAACGGGGTCGTTACGGTTGAAGGTTTTCTGTCCCGTTGATTCTGGAGAGGAGGGGGCGGGAGCCTCTTTCAGAGCACCCTTTATTGCGGATCCAAATCGGCGACACGATTCAAAAGATTCATTCGTTTGACTGAACGAGTCGAGTCGAATCGACTTCAGTCGGGGGAATTCGTTTAAGATTCTATCAAATACGCAAAATTGGCTTTCTATAAACGGGCAACGCAATAGACAATTGTTTGGGAAAACAACATGGCGTCGCTGCGACATCCACCCAAACCCTGGCCTGAGTGAAACCCTCGTCCCTCTGACTAAAGACTCTGTAAACAAAACCCGTTCGTACTGAAGAGTCGATACTGAATCTTACGGTCACAACGAGCGCTGTTTTGAACGGTAAAACGCCTTTGTATTGGCTTTGGACTCCCGTGAGTTATAAGCACGTGCACAGTAGGCCAAAATGGAGGGAAAAACATCACAAATTAAAGAAATAAATATTTAAGGTGTCCTTTCTAAGTTCCATAATCATCCAGATGCCATGTCACCGTACCCATCACGCCACTTTACATGATACACTACAATACAATAAATGAGCCTTTCATACCTTCCACGCAGCCGCTGTCGTTGCGTTTGGACACCGCATCAGTCGCAGGCTTCCTTTTGTCCAGCGAGGAAAAATCAGAGGGGTGTTTCGTTCGTAAATGGCGAAGCATGTTTGTCGTGTGACCAAAATACAAAACCGTCTTCATACAGAGAAGACACAGCACTCTTCTGTCATCTTCAGCTTGGAAAAATGACCAGACTATGCTTCGCTTTCGTGCCGCCATTTTCGAAGTAGTCGGCTTTGAATACTGAATGACTGATCGTCTTATTATAGAAGGGAACCTACTTTTCGATACACTCTCGCGCATGCGCATTGGTACTGACGCGTTGGTCAGGCAGGGAGAAAAAGTGAGGAAAAAACTAAAACAATAGTTCAGCGTTTTGTTTTTTTACATGAAGCATTCCTCCTCCATTTTTTGTGTGCCTTTTAGTATGGTCATCTTTTTTTTTTTGGCATTTAGCAGATGCTTTGATCCAAAGCGACTAAGAAATGAGGACAATGGAGACGATCAAAATCAACACGAGCAAGTGCTATAACAAGTCTCAAGTTAGTTTAACGCAGTACACGTAGCAATGTTTTTTATTATTATACGTTAAATAAAAACAAAACAGACATAATAGAAAGAGAATAGAGCAAGCTAGTTTAAGAGGCCTTTTTTCTTGCTTTTAACTGTATAATAAAAATAAAACATAGATAAATACAAAAAGATCAGAGAAGCTATTTTTTTTCATCTTTTGTTTATAACCTTTTTTCTGCAATGTTGAATTGTTTTCAAAGTTTTAAGTTACTTTTTGGTGCTAGTAGCTTTTTTAAAATACTTTATTGGCTATTTAATTATTAATAATAATGACGATAAAGTTCAAGTACTGATTACTGAATTGTGTGTGACTGAACTAATCAAGGGTGTTTATAGTGAAAATAGAACTACACGTCACATAAATACTAAGTTCACTTTACGAAAATCATCTGGTTTGTTTAGAATTAAAAGATTGTTTAATAAACATTTATTGACTCTTAAGTCTAAAACATTGCAACTCTGCATGCACAAGCTTCACATATTGTCAGAAATCTCTTATTTTGTGATATTCAAAAAATTGCAAAGCATTATAAAAACATTTAT
Source organism: Carassius carassius (assembly GCF_963082965.1). Taxonomy (NCBI): domain Eukaryota; kingdom Metazoa; phylum Chordata; class Actinopteri; order Cypriniformes; family Cyprinidae; genus Carassius; species Carassius carassius. Next base: position 17,449,062 of record NC_081756.1, on the reverse strand, counting down.
ATTTTTCCTGTCCATTCTCCGTGATGCAGGATTCCCAAACAAAGAGCATAGAACATTAACTAATCTCGCGAGAATTTCAAACGAGGATTCTAGGCCATACAGTCTATGATCTAGACACAACGCTTTAGCGCCCCCTTTAGAATGACGGCAGATAAGCCACATGTAAAAAGAACAAAAGGTAAATATCTGTTCTGTTATTCAGCAGGTATTTGTTTCAATATTCACATTTAAAATATTAAATTAAATTAATTAATATTTATTTTTAAACTTATAACAATATAAAAACACCATCCACACACCAAACCATCGTTTGCACTTAAACAGTGAACAGACACAAATTCAGCAATAAAAAATATAATTCATATGCAGCTTAATAGAAACGTTGGACATCAGGCTATAAGTCACAACAGGTACATTACAGTAAATGATATCTAGTGTCCAGCATAACAAATGTATCAGTGCCATAAATGTGTTTCTCTCATGCACACATTTACCCAAAAAATAAATCCTCAGCAGAGCACTAGCTTATTATATTCACTATTCATATACAATATAAAAACTTAAAAGGTTCACATTAAACCCCTGTGACTCAACTTTACACTCAAAAGATCACATAAAAATAGGAAAAGCACAGAAATAGTTTTTCACAGCTCAGCTTTGCACATCTTTTTTTGTGTTACAGTAAAAAAGCTACAAAACAACTCTGAAACCACAATTCCTTTCCAGTGATGCATTTCCAGTGTTTTGCATAAGCATTAGCTACCCAACTCTAACTTAAAACTTTGAGTTATTCTGCATTAACTTTCAGTTACATTTTTATCTTTATGCTTAAAATGAAAGCATGGTTATATTATTTTAAAAGAAGGTGAATGATGTTAACAGGCTTGGCCTTGAGATAGGAGATAGCAGATGAACGATGTAACAGTGTGTGTAGTGTTAGTTTGGAAGGGTTCTGTGGTTGTGGTTTGGGTCAACATCCTGAATCTTGACCTCCACTGCCTCCCACTCTCCAGTGCGATTCGACCGTTTGATAGCATCTACAACCGCCTGTACATACAGCCCATCCTCGAAGGAGGCTGCCATGGAAACAGGATGCCGTGCCCAAGAGCGCCTGTCCTCTTGTGCCTGAAAAGATAGTCTGAGTTGAGTCACCATGCTGTTCAGTCCCCTGACAGATGGCCCAACACCTTCTCCATCATCGCTCAAAAGCAGCTCCTCTACTTGCATGCTGGCCTGTTGGCCATACAGCTCTGTTCCTCGAGCAACAAGTCGTCCTGATGATCCCACAAGCATGATCTCATGCACATCTGTGCCAGGTAGATTGAAGTTTAATGTCACACTGCAGACCAGGCCTCCACTCATCAGCAGCTGAAAGCAAGCATAGTCATCTGCGGTTACAGATCGAATCCCTCCAGCTGGGCCACCCTGATGTACGAAAGTCCGGAGCATTCCATGCACTCGCACAGACCGACGTCCCGTGAGGTGGCTCAGGAGGTCAATGATGCAGGAGCCAACTGTATGCAGGCCACCGCCCCCCATCAGCTCCTCCCAAGCCCATCCATATGACTGGCTGAGCAGCGTGCCTCCATAAACACGTGCTTCACATACCTTGAAAAAGAGAGAAAATATTTTGTCCAATCTGAGTTACATATTAAAAATGATTAACCTTTCTTTAATGCAAAAAATCATTCGGATATTAAGAAGAGATTCAATTCAATTCAATTCAAGTTTATTTGTATAGCGCTTTTTACAATACAAATCGTTACAAAGCAACTTTACAGAAAATTAAAAATAATAATAATAATACAAGACGTAGTCAGCTAGATGATGAACTATCAATATTATTAATTAATAGTAATTATATGATGCAGTCACACATGTAGCAATAATTGTTAGTTCTGTTTGTTGATTCAAGGTTAGGATCATCTGGGGTCCTCTGAGGGTCAGCATCATCTCTTCTCAGGTGTTCTGGATCCAGACTGGAGCTTGTGTAAATCCTAGTTACCACGGGATGTAAACAAGATAGAGACATCATTAGCATAGCTGCTGATCCAACAAAGTAAAATTAGTTTAACCCAAGCTAAAGAATAAAAATGCAGATGCAACTACACTCACAATTTAAGAGATACATTATTCGAATGCTTGGCGAAAGAGATGCGTTTTTAATCTAGATTTAAACAGAGAGAGTGTGTCTGAACCCCGAACATTATCAGGAAGGCTATTCCAGAGTTTGGGAGCCAAATGTGAAAAAGCTCTACCTCCTTTAGTGGACTTTGCTATCCTAGGAACTACCAAAAGTCCAGCGTTTTGTGACCTTAGGGTGCGTGATGGGTTGTAGCGTGGTAGAAGGCTAGTTAGGTACGCAGGAGCTAAACCATTTAGGGCCTTATAGGTAAGTAATGATAATTTGTAACAGATACGGAACTTAATAGGTAGCCAGTGCAGAGACTGTAAAATTGGGGTAATATGATCATATTTTCTTGACCTGGTAAGGACTCTAGCTGCTGCATTTTGGATTACCTGTAGCTTGTTTATTGACGAAGCAGGACAACCACCTAGAAGTGCATTACAATAGTCCAGTCTAGAGGTCATGAATGCATGAACTAGCTTTTCTGCATCAGAAACAGACAACATGTTTCGTAGCTTGGCAATGTTTCTAAGATGGAAGAATGCAGTTTTTGTAACATTGGAAATATGATTTTCAAAAGACAAATTGCTGTCTAATATAACACCCAGATTTCTGACTGTAGAGGAAGTAACAGTACATCCGTCTAGTTGCAGATTGTAATCTACAAGATTCTGTGTGGTGTTTTTTGGTCCAATAATTAATATCTCTGTCTTATCTGAATTTAATTGGAGAAAATTATTTGTCATCCAATCTTTTACATTTTTAACACACTCTGTTAGCTTAGATAATTGGGAAGTTTCATCTGGTCTCGTTGAAATATATAGCTGAGTATCATCAGCATAACAGTGGAAGCTTATTCCGTATTTTCTAATAATATTACCAAGGGGCAACATGTATATTGAAAATAGAAGGGGACCTAGGACGGATCCTTGTTCATGTTTCATAAAGATATTTTGTATATTTCCTACTGTAAATATATAAAAAATTAATTTTTGATGAGTAATATGCATTGCTCAGTAGATATTCTCAATACATAGATTTTTTTTTGCACCCTCAGATTCCAGATTTTCAAATAGTTGTATCTAGGCCAAATATTGCCCTATCCTAACAAACCATACATCAATGGAAAGCTTATTAATTCTGACAAATAGATGATGTATTTTGATGTATAAATCTAAATTTTGACTGGTTTTGTGGCCCAGGGTCACATATGCACTAACAAAGGGAGGTCAGGACATTTAGTATTTTAAGAATGAACTTAAAATTTGAACTTTTAATCACTATGCACATTTTGCAATTTTTTCTAAGTCACATAAAAAAATAAATAAATAACATATATACACACACATACATATATATATATATATATGTATATATATGTGTGTATATATATTGTTATTTATTTTATATAAGATTTTAAGATTGTTTGTTTTTGAAAGTACTACCAAAATTGCATTTAATTGTTCAGAAATACCGTTAAAACTTTGTAATATTTGAAATATTTGTACAATTGTATGTTTTTAAATGTAACATTGTTTTGATGTGTTTTCATAATTTAGCAGATGCTTTTATCCACTATTTTCAAAAATAATCTATTACTAATGTATACATGTATTACATGGTCCTCCAGAAATCATTCTAATATCCTGATTTGGTGCTCAAGAAACATTTCTTATTATTATCAATTATCAATGTTGGAAAGAGTTTACATTTTTTTGCAGAAACCGTGATACTATTTTATTTTATTTTTTGCTTTCTTTGAATAGAAAGTTCAGAAGAACAGCATTTTCTGGTATTATAAATAATCTTAACATTCATGTCATTATATAAATATCATTATACACACTTCCATTCAAAATATTGGAAAAATTAAGACTTTTCCTGTTTTTGAAAGAAGTCAGTCATGCTTACCAAGGCTGCATTTATTTGAAAAAATCTATATAAGTAAAACTGTGCAAGATTATTACAGTTTAAAAGAATCTGTTCAATACATTTTAATTTAATATATTTAAAAATGTTATTTAGTGCCTTAAAATTTCAGTAGCCATTAATCCATTCTTCGAGACACACGATACAAAATATTTCTATTTCAATCAAATAAAAATCAAATGTTGTTTAAAATCAGCATATTATAATGATTTATTGCATCCTTGATGAATAAATGTATTAAATTATTTTAAAAATAATGTTGACCCCAAACTTTTGATTGAACGATGAATGCATGTAAAAAAAATAATTGTAAATTCCAATACCTGCAAGTTCCCACAATAACCCTCTCCAAGAAGGCGTTTCATCTGGACAAATGCGGGCAAGAAGCGCAAGGAATTTCCCATGATACTCATAAGCTGTGGATAATATCTTGCCGCTGTCACCATCTTACAGGCATCTGTCAGTGTAGCTGCCTGCTCACTGATCACATTTTTACCTATACCTATAGAAAATGAGAAAAAGAAAATCATTATATAACGATGACGAAAAATATTGTTTGCCTAACAAGTTTCTGCTTGAAGCAAGTGCTTTATCAGCATAATCTCAACCGTGCTAAGGGGTCCACTGTGATCTAAGAATGCAACATTTAATCAGCAGGAAAAAAGCCCACTGTGGCTTGTGCCAAGTTGTAAAGTAAACAGTAGCACAGTAAACACTCTAGTTGAGTCCAGGAAGGAACCCAACCCAATCCCCTGAGACGACATGGACAATCAAGATAAGAAGTAAAGAAACATAAGCATCACCTAGAGCTTTTACTGCAATCTGCCGTGTGTGTGGAGGAGGTGTCAATATGCAGATGAGATGGACTTCTGGGTGTAGCAGCACATCATCTGTCTTGTTAGTGGAAAAGGGGATGTCCAGCTCACTGGCTAGTGACTCTGCTTCCTCTTGCGTACGGCCCCATACAGCCTGAACAGGGAAGCCTTCTTTTTGTAGCAACGGCACCAGGGTACGTACAGTCTGCCCAGTTCCAAATACACCCACGCCTGGCAACATTATTCTGACAGCAGACACTTTCACAGCTTCACGCAAGTCTGTGTCTCATTCCACACTGCTAATGTAATCTCTTGTTACACAGATGCTCACCTGTGAAAGAAGAGAGAAACATCAAAGTTCACTGACGCTGACATTCCTAGTTCCTAGTAGGGCTAAAAGAAAGTCTTGATTTGCAAACATCCATGTCTCGAAGTCTACGAATCTCGCGGACATCCCTAAAGAACTGACATGGAAGAATGAATTATGTTGTTTTTTTATAAAAAAAAAAAAAGAAACTATATCCATTTGGGACGCATATTAGGGACACACTAACATTTGCATCACTTCCTCGCGCTAACCATCGGATGACGGTCGGATTAGCTATCCCTTAAGAGTTTTACATTTGAAACTGGTTGAGTTTTATTTTACTTAAAAAAATATAAACCACCAAATTCTCAAACAAAACATTCCTTGTACCAGATACCTACAATGTAGCTTAGCCAAGACCTGTCCAGTCCAGCCGCAGTCACTCACACTCACAAATAAACATCCATGTGAACTCGTGCAAATTAAACGTTTCGGTTATTAATGTTAACATTAGTTCATTTTTAAACGACTCTGTTAGTTCCATACGGGATGTTAACTTACCGCAAGACAAAGCCTAGGATGCGATGGCGCCGGTGCTGTGGAGAATGATGATGGCCAGAGGATGAACACCTCCCTCCCTTTAAGCTCCACTTTAGCCAGGGCTTGGAGCTCTCATGTCGTCTCAACAGCAGGAGAAAAACAGGACAAAGCCGTCACGCCTCCCACCCTCTCAGCGTATGGGACATTCTTCGTCCGTCTTAAAATCGCGGTGTGTTGTTTCGCGTGTAATTCCACAATGCTGCTGCGCTCACAGCTCATTGCTGTTCTCCTAAACTACACATTCGATAATGTGCGCATGCGCGAAACCGTCTGTTTTTTTTTTCCTTTCTGTAATGCCCATATTAGCACATTGAAATGAAACACGCATTCCAGTCTTTTGGTTTAGATGCACACATGCACGTGTTTTTGTTGTAGGACTTATTAGATATTTGATAAACAAGAATATAACTCGTTTATTAAACATATCCAAGAGCCCAGCATAAAAAGCTCTAAACACGTTTTTAGTCTGTCCCACAACAGAGGTCTTGACTACACTGTTGAATGTAATGAAAACAATAGAAAGTCAAGATTTTGAGGTAATACATTGAATTGATATTCGATTAATTGTCATTCAATATTTTTAATTGTGAATAGGTTATATTCCTCAAAACTGTGACACCAAGTAACATTATACAATTATAAAATTACACAAATCAGAATTTAAAGGTGCTGTGTGTATGTTTATGATTCCACTAAAGCATAAAAATACCATAATATGTTTGCAGATATTTAAGAAACATGCTAAGTTAACATTGTTTATCTGAAAAACAATGCTACAGTTATTCTCCTAAAACGTGTCTTCCGGGCCGGAATGTCAATCTCTGTTTTGGTTTAAGAAACCTAAAGAAAACAAAACAATGTGTAAAACAATCAAATAAATACAGATGTTGAACAGTCTCAGAACTTTTCAACTTGGATTTCACAGGTTTTAAGTTTGTATTTATGTTCCACGTGGAATCACAGAGACTGCAACGCGAGCACCGCCCCAACTGCACAAAACGCCATACCATGAGAGAAAGCTGCAGCCACTCGGCGGTCCTACACTGTCCCTGGGCAGACGTTACCACAAAAGCCCAAATTATGTCACACTTCAACTTTGTACACCAAGGCGGGAACTATATTAACGCTAACGATAGTGTCTTTCCCTAATGCTAGTATTTCCTGACACTTTTTAAGTTCAGAGATGAAGACTGCTATCTAGCAGTCGGGAGACAAAATCAAAACGAAACAACTACCATGAATCTTGTATGATTATTACTATTTTTTTTTAAATATCGATATTCCGTTTTTTGAGAATCGATACAGTATCGCCAAACAAAAATTGCGATACGTGTATGGATATTTTCTAACACCGCATATAACAACATTATATTATTTTTCTAATATTTTGGTAATATGGCGGAAAAAAAACAAATTCAGACCTCCAGAAAAATAAATTGTTCACACAACCATTTGTTGAAAAAGAAAACATTCTAGGGATAATTCATCCAAAGTTTTACATTTTGTCATTATTTACTCACTCTCAAATGTTGTTCCCAACCGGTTTCTTTCTTCCATAGTCTACCAGCAACATTTTGGCAGCGTTCTTCATAATATGCTATTTTGCATTCAGCAGCGGAAAGAAACGTGTCATCTAAATGATGACAGCATTTTCATTTTTGGGTGAACTATCCCTTTAAAAGACCTCTTTATTGTAGGTACAAAGTATAGACTGCAGTACAAAGGCATATTTACATAGTGTTCGGGGCTTATCATGAAGATAAGCAACCTAGATTGACCTTTAAGTAGATGCTTTGGACTTTCTATTTATATGATGTACACGTATGCTACATAATAAATATTAGTGGTCGTGTCATTTTGAAAGGCTATTAATAAATGACATACTATAATATATTTTTGTAGGCATCTATTCTCGGTTGCTCATGCTGATGTAATGAGCTGATGCTGTGATGTAAAGCATTTCCTGAACAAGACATTGTTTGAAATGTTTTGGTGAACCACGATAAAACGATACATTGATTTTATACCAAAAAAAACAAAAAACGATGTGATGCCTTACATTGATTTACATAGGAATTAAACTACTTTTATTTTTAGCATACAGATTTCCAAACTGTTTAGTTTTGATGCACATTGTACTGTACAATTTAAACACTGTTGAAACAAACACCCCTGGCCTTGCACTGTGAAGTCCTCCAAACGCGTCTGCGCACTGTCTCGAGTCTATCGACTAGCGTTTGAAACCAAAACAGGAAGTCGTAAGTATTGTGGGACGTGTAGTTCCGCTTGTAGGCCGCTGGTCTGGATAACAGCACACGAAGGAACCAAACAAAACAAAATTAGGGAAACTTCCCAGGGATTGCGCTAACACTGGTGCATCTTCTACACAATCATGCCCGGCTTTACTTGCTGCGTTCCGGGATGCTACAACAACTCGCACCGGGACCGCGATCTGCGGTTCTACACCTTTCCGAAGGATCCCACTCAGCGAGAGCTATGGCTGAAGAACATTTCGCGGGCCGGGGTGAGCGGCTGCTTCAGCACTTTTCAGCCCACCACCGGACACCGGGTCTGCAGCGTCCACTTTCCCGGCGGCAGGAAAACCTACACCATTCGCGTCCCGACACTGTTCCCTCTGCGCGGGGTGAACGAGAGGAAGAGCAGACGGGGCAGGAGCAGGAAGGTCTCCGCGGTCGTGCCCATCATCAGCAACGTCGTTTCCACTGCTAACGAGTCAGCGCCAGTGGAGGAAGAAGGGGACACCGAAAACGCCACCGTGGTGCAGATAGGTCAGAACGGCCAGTACATCACCCCCGTGGACCTCCCACCTGCAGGAGACGGCTCCTGCCTCGCGGCGGTGGTCTTGGGCTCAGGTGGAAACCTGTCCGGAGGCAGCGCATCGTGCCCCGTGGCCGATCTCGCGCTGTGCGGGGTGGACCACTCGTACTCGCTAACCACCGGCACAACGTCCGCCGAACTGCTGCGGAAGCTGAACGAGCAGCGGGACATCATCGCGCTGATGGAGATCAAAATGAAGGAGATGAAGAACACTATCCGACAGCTGCGGGTCAACGAGGCACGGCTGCAGGAGGAGCTGCGGGAGCGGGACCGTCTGATCTCCGCCAACAACATCAAGATGAAACTCTGACGAACAACGCAAAAAAAAAACGATGGACTAAGGACGCAAAGGACGGTCTGTGTTCGGTGCTTCTGTAAGACAAGGCGACGACAATTAAGTATCATTGTAGATCTCATTTAAAAGTTTCTCCAGTTATGTTATGGTAGACGAGCTGTGTGTGTGTTAGAGCGCAGATACGATTTCAACCTGGTTGCACGAGCTGTCCGGCACAGCGCTACACGGGGACTGAGATGAGTTCAGCAGACTGGTCCTTCGCATTTTATATTTAATTGTACACATTTGTGCTGTTTGAGTGTTGGAGGCAGCAGACCCAAGATCAGCCAACTGCCACAATTCATTAACCATGTTACATGCGCAAAGAGACTGCTTCATACACGTGTCAACAACTGCTTATAATTTGGTTTTCTTCGAGTGCATCAGATCACAGCTTCTGGTTCAGATTAACAGATTCTTTACATGCAGGTTAACAACACAGTTAGAAAAGTTGATTGGTTTGAAGTAAACTGCTTTAGAACTATAAATTGTTGGAGTTTTTATTTTTGTTGGTATGCCATTTAAGCAAATGATTTAGTTCTGAATCCCCTTTGTAAGATTCTTTACCACAGGTTCTGAATATACAGTGCACTATAAAGAGCTGTTTCTTTTGTATTTGAAGCCTTGTGGCATCACATTTATTTTAGGAAACTTAATTTTAATGAACCGTCGTCAGTAAGGCATCTTTAAATTAACAAATCTTTCTAGTACTTGGCAAAAAATACTCTTTGGGCAGAAGATATTGGCCTTTTATTATATGAAGAGATTATTTAAGTGAGTGTGTGCTTCAGAATAACTCTTGGGCTATTTGATTCACAATGTTGGCTGGTAATTCATTACATATGTTTAAAAACAACAACAAAAAAATTTGGGTAACACTTTAGAATAATGGTCCATTAGTTAATATTAGTTAACATGATCTAAGCAAGAACAATCCTTCTACAGTGTTTATTAATCTTAGTTGATGTTAATTTCAACATTTACTAATGCATTATTCAAATCAAAAGTTGTGCTTGTTAACATTAGTTAATGCACTGTGAATAAGCATGAACTTACAATTAATAACTGTATTTTCATTTACTAACATTAACAAAGACAAATATATACAGTAATAACTGCATTGTTCATTGTTTGTCCATGTTAATTAATTAACTAACATTAACTAATGTACCATTATTCTAAGGTGTTACCAAAAATTGCCTATACAAAAGTTTAGAGATAACACACCTCCATTCAAGTTACCCAAAACACCATTCTATGCATAAAAGCCTCAAGTGGAAAGCGTGTTTGTTTAGTTCTGTTAGAGTCGTAATCTTTTAATGTCCTCGCTACGGAAATCTACCCGTAGAGCCAAGACCTGCCGAACTTCAGCAGGGGTCAGACGCCAAGTCAAAGGCCCAGAGTTGGGTCCCCAATAATCCAGGATCTCAGACACCTAAAGGAAAAACACAAACAAAATTCAAAACGACTCCAGTTTTCAGTGATTAACATTTTAAAAGACAGTCAAAAAGCCACATACCCTTTCTAAGTTGAGAATAGTTGCCATCTGTGTGAGTCGTGCAAACTTATCCCGGATGGTCCAGGAGGTGACAGAGGAGAGGTAGGCAACCAAAGCGCGCAGCTCCTTATCAAACTGTAATCCACCAAGCTGCAAATCAGAATGGAGAGGACAGTTAGGATGTCTGTGACTTTTAGGAAATATGCGGCTGTTCTTTTGTGGAGGACAGGTTTATATCTCACCCTGCTGAAGGTGCATTTGAACACGGTCTTCTCCAACTCCATAGCGATGAGGCTGGTCATCAGGCTAGTTAGAGTATCGTAAATGACTGGTGACAGGCCCACCTACAGAGAGGCATCTTTAGAATTAGGATAGGTTTGTGTGAGCATGTGTTAAGTGGGTAAAAATGAATATACCTTAAACTCAGCCATGAGCTGCTCCAACTGGACAATGAGTTGCTGAACCCAAGGATCATTGGCTTCATACTCACCGAACTCTTCCTGAAAACAAAAACACCAAGCATGGCTTAACTTATCCTCAAACAAACAAAATAAAAATAAATCAACTAAAATAAAAAAATATTTCTATTGCTATCATTGTCAACCGATGTGCAGACAGGTTTATTTCTACTCTTATCAGTAGTAGTAGTAATAGTAGTAGTAGATACGGCAATGTTATACCTCTTCAATATTGTGTGAGACAGACAGGAAGCTGCTGATCCAGGGTTTTACTTGTGGCCTGATAGATGTGTTATTAAGCTCCTGTAGACCCTCCTGTACATTTATAAACCATTAATAAAAACAGCACAAACATTTAAGATGGATGATGTTGTCACATACATCCATTCCAAAGTTTGGGTCAGTAAGACAGCTTCGCATTAAACTGATCAAAAGTGACAGTAAAACCATTCATAATGTTATAAATTATTTACTTTTTAAATAAATACTGTTATTTTTAACCTTTTCATATAACAATCCTGTAAAAAAAAGGTCCATGGTTTCCACAAAAATATTAAGCATCACAACTATTTTCAATATTGATAATAATGTTTCTTGAGCACCAAATTAGAATTAGAGCATATTAGATTGATTTCTGAAAGATCATGAGACACAGAAGACTGGCCTTAAGACATCTGAAAAATCAGCTTTACCATCACAGGAATAAATTACATTTTAAACTACATTAAATTTATAATTAATTTTTTAGTTTTTAATATTTCACTGCTTATAAATCACATACTATTGTTACTTTACTTTTCATCCAATAAATGCTGCCTTAAACTTTTGAATTGAAGTGCATATTTTCACTGACCTGGAGGAGGTCCTTGAATCTGCTGGAGGTGTTGACCAAATCAGATAGACAGCTGTCTATCTTAGCCTTCGCCTGATCTGAGCCCACTCCCTGACTGAATAACTTGGCACAATCACTCTGAGACGGACAGGAAGAGAAAGCAGTTAATTGTACCAGTTTTTATTATCTGTTAATGGTAGCTTGTAAGTTTCTATCTGCAACTGTAATTGCATAGAAAAGATTTCAAAATATCTCTTTTTGTGTTCCATGGAAAAAAAGTCTCTTTTGGGATAACATGATGGTGAGCAAATGAAAGAGTGTGTGATTCTGGTGGTCGGCTGGAATAACAAAAAATGTTTTTTTTATAAAAAAATAAATCAGAAAGTTATATCACACTGACCTCTAGGTTCTTTTTCAGGGTGCTGATATTCTGACTGCAGACCTCCACATTATTGAGAGCCACCTGAGAACCAAACATATCATTATTTAAGTTTTAGAATTTTATACTACACAAGGGAAAACAAAGTGAAAAGTGAAACTAAATTGAGACTGTGTGTGTGTGTGAGATAGAGATAGAAAGACTTGATGCTGACCAAGTAGGTGTTTTTTGCCTGCTCCTGGCTCTCAATCCCAAGTGTTTGTGTAAGATTTGTTATCTTGCCATGCTGCAGGCTGCTCTGCATCAGACTGACTGCACTGCTGACCCCACGCTGCAGGTCCTGCAGAGCACTGACTGGATATCCAGCTCGCAGCTTACATACTAACACCTCTCTGCATTCAAGGACAGAAATGCAAAGAGTATACACATTATTTTTTTTTTTTTTTTTGTGAAATTGTAACTCTTCAACCACCACTTCAATAGTAACACAATAACAACAAAACACACTGAGACAAATTAAATTCCAAATTTGTGTTTCTACCTGAAGTCTGTCTCCAGAACGCTGGCTGCATGATTGATCATAGCACACACGCAGTCAGAGCTGTTGCTGGTGAGGGCTCGGCTGATACATTTCTTCACAATGTAGAAAACATCGTCCACCATGCTGGAGCTCAGCTGACCCACCTCAGCTGTGTCCATTGCAACTGCCTATAAGGTCATATTAATCATCCTATGAGTACATAGGTTCTACCAAAGAAATGTATCTGCAATTTAACAATGACTAAAATAATATTGTAGATAAAACAGGCACACAATTAGAAAATGTAGGAAGGTACACTATTGTGACGAGTGTGGCGGGGCCGAGAGCCGTGGGTACGGAGCGAGGCCGGTGGAGTGATTTGGAAAAGAGCGACAACTGCTCCACTCACCGGTCTCGAGTCCCACGGAGGAGATTGGAAGGATACAAAAGAGGAGCGACGACAGTAAAGGACGTGAGAGGACCAGGCCTGGTCTTTATTTTGTGTTTGGTTTAGTTTGTGCGTGACAGCCCCTCGCAGACGACTGTTTTGTGTTTATTTTATCATTAAAGTTTCATTTAAATGTCCTTTTGAATGAAAGTGTAGATGTGTTTGACAATAGTTCTGATATCTCTGATTTAGGTGTAATGTACATTCACACATGATGTCAGCATTAACTGTATGTGTGTCGCACCTTGTTGACAGACTCTCTCATGTAATACTCCTCCATGGGAATGTAATAACCAATCAGCTCCTGCATAGCGCGGCTCAGCTGGCAGTTCTTCAGTAACTGTTCTAAACTCTGCTGATGCTCTAGAAAACAAAACAAACAATCAAACATTAACAATGCCAGCAGAAGATACCAAATCGTAATAGTGATGAGTATTAATTTACATAAATCAGCATATTTGACACATGCCCAGTTTGTATAGCCTAGTTAGTTACATATACTTCTGTTTAACAGGCAATGGTGGGGAGAACTTGGATTAGGAAACACCATGGCTTAATGTGCAATGGAATGTGTGCTAATTGCTATTTTTTTTTTTCATATTGTGTGAAAAGTTAAGTGTTACCTTGTATAACTGTTTCATCTGCCATTGCATCTGCAACCTCAAAGTCAGCCACTATACGCCGCCTCAAGAATCGAAAGTAAAGCTCGGCTCTTGAGTTCATTAATGTAACCTCACATAACACGGGATCCAGGTCTCTAGATTAAACACATGACAACAAATAAAACACCATGTATTCACAAGATAAAATGAAAAACTACTAAAACATGCAGCACCTGGGCTCAGTCTTCTCTGTAGTCATGCCCCTCATCATGCTGCTCTGGATAACCTGAAACTGTTGCATAAAAAAGTAAAATGTATGCATCATGTTTATAAATACATCAAAGCACACTTTATTCATGGTGCAAACATTAAGCATTAGAACATATACACAACAGTACAGCATACAGTGAAGACACTACACACCTTATTGTTGTAATCTCTCTGTTGGATGAATTTGTCCACTATTTTCTGAGCCTGTTTATCACACTCTTTTTGAAGATGTGCAAGGAGTGTGTGTAGTCGGCCTGGTCCATAGTATGTTTCCACTATGGGCTGATGGGTTTCAACAATGCGTGCAATACCTAACAGGTACAGACCAAGGCTGGTTGATCTCGGTTTAAACATTAAAATATTGACAAATTAAACAGCGATGCATCTGCTCTTACCTTCAAGAAGCAGTGTTAGAGTGTCAGCAAAAATGACCGGTGCTCTGCGTTCGCCGAGATCAGAGCCAACAGCAAGGAGCAAGTTCTCCTCTGCCTTACTGGCCAACTGAAAGAAAAGCAAGCAAAAGGCAGAGGTTATAATATTAGAACCCAAGTAACTAAACCAAAGCATTCTCAACAGATTTCAATGGTCATGTACGGGTAGGGACACACAAAACTGAGGCCAAAGAACTAGCGAATTGCCAGCGTTGGGACAAAAAACTTTGCACTAGAACACACCAGACAGACTACAGCTGACAGCCAACTAGTGTGTGCGCTCTGCACTTGATTGAGAGAATGCAACTCTCCCATACCAGCAGGTGACAGTAGTCTGTATTCAAACGGAAACACGGAGAGCTAGAACTGCGTATTTACAAAGCAAGCAGTGCTTGCTTTTACCATTGTTTACACCATGCTCATTACTGACCAATTTGTGTAGCTTTTTTTAATCATGTCTGCTAAGTTGCAAATGGCACTGGCATTGTCAGCCCTTGTTCTTCTTCCAACAGTGGGGAACACTTCAGAAAAAAAAAAAAAAAACTAAAGCTGACCGATGCTCAAAAACCTTGGTGTGTCCCAGGCTTAAGGCAGACATACACAATGCCCCTACCTGACTGCAAAGGTATTGAGCAAAGCGTGCAAGTCCCTGCTCATGAAGTCCCAGTAATGGAAGGATCTTGAAAAAGCGCTCCACTTGAGGCAAGTCACCTGTGGCGACTGCCTCCTCCAGTCGCGTTGTAACCAGTGCCTTCAGATTGTGCTCTGCTTCTTGAAGCAATGCAAGGCTGGCTTCAACTGCACTGCCTGCACAGTGAATAGCATACAGATAATACAATAATACAAATATCTTATTCTAAGTATTTTTGTGCATCAGTTTGAACAATGTCTATTATTTCTATAAATCACATTTAACAATTTGCAAAGTACAGTTGGTAACAAAACTTTCAGTGATAAGAGTGCAAACACAACTGTTCAAAAGTTTGACGTCAGCGAGAGTGCGCTTTTTAAATAGAAATTAATGCAATTATTTAGCATAGATGCATTAAACTGACCAAAAACCATATTAAAGTTTTAAAATATATTTTTGATCAAATAAATGCAGCCCCGTTGAGCATAACAGATTTCTTTAGAATTTTTTTTTAAATTGTGTATATTAGTGTAGTGTATATTATAATAGCTACAAGAGTGACTTATTAGACTGCAAAGTCATAACCATCCAAAAAGTAGCTTTTTAAGCTATTAAGATGTCAGAATTTTTCTTCGTTATGAATTATCATACCATTTAATCTGCATCCATCAAGTTTAAAAGAAAAAAAACAGTGAATTTGCCAAACATATTTAATTCAATTGATTATCCACCAGCAGGCAAAAACATGGTTATTGAAATATAAACAATTTTTTATTGAATTGTTCAGCAAAAATATCCATATCATATATTCAATTTCTAACACCTAGTACCCTTGACATAGATATATACATATTTGAAAATGACTTTATAAATTACTACTCAATAGTTGCATTGGTAATACTAGGTGTTGCTAGGAAACCCCAACAGTACTTACCCTCTCCACCCTGCTTGCTGAGCTCAATCACTGACTGGTCAAGAGAAAGATAGCGATGAATGTGGGCTGCAGCTTGCTCGTAATCCTGGTTACGCAGGGCTGTCTGAACACCATCCGTGCAAAACTTCAGATCTAGAATATCATCTGCCCTCTGAATTGCTTGGTACAGCCTTTTCTGAAACAAAACCAGGCACAAAGCTTGAGTGGAAGCTGACATACACAGACTGAGACTGTCATTTTTAAGAGTGTACATATTATGTGAATGTGTATGATGGCCACCTTGGTGAGGTCCAGCTGTCTGACTTTGCTGCTGACGTTCTCTGCCAGGCTGCAGGTGAAGTTGATCATGCCAGACAGCTGCACAGCATCTCCTTCAATCAGCTGCAAGTTGGGTCTGAGGAACACACAAAAACACAATTCATTAGCACACTCTATTCTATTCCTCCAGTTCAACAGCATATGCTAAGTGTAAAACCCATACACACTGACTCACCCCATCCTCTGCAGGGACAGCATCTTTGTTTCTATGTTGCTCTGCTGTCCCATAAGAGCGCCCAACTCCATCTGCACTTCCGCCTGTGAGTGAAGTGCGTTTATAATCAGTTCATGCCGATGCATAGTTAACATGCACACAATCTCATAGTTTAGGCACACGCTGATTTTATATATATGTAACCAACTAACTAACACAACTGACAAGCATTATCTACCCTTACTAGTAGTCCAGCTCATAGAGACTAACGAACAATGTCTCCACTAATAAATATTCACCTCTTCAGCACACAGCTGCGCATACACTCGCTCCAGATCGTCCAGCTCTGTCAGACCCTCAATAGTGTCGGACTGGACGGCGGAGAGCCCCGCAGGACCACCACAACGAAGCGACGAGAAACCAACTTCATCCATGACTCTCCCACATCCACACAAACTGCGTCACTTCCGCTGACTCTAGCGCGTCATACAACTGTAACGCGACTTTACTCCCACCTAATGGTAGTTTTTTTTTAACAAACAACATGGAAAGATTAAATGCCTCGTGTAAAAACGTAATTCACGTTACATTTGTGACTTGATGAATTTTTTTTAATTTTTTTATTTTTTACCTTATGGGAATCTTTAGGCCTATTCTAGGTTTATAATAAAGAATTTGGTATGCAGTGTGGTTAGGTTCATAGGAAAACAATACAAAAATGACTATAGCTTAATCAGTGTACAATGATGGAATTAAATATTAATACAATGGCACTTGGCTGTCTATTGTTGCATAGTAGCCTACCGACTTACCATATTACTAGCCTATTTCATGTAGGCTACAAACCATTTACATAGTTGCTTAGTTAAAGTAGGCTACTTCAATTATTCCATGTCCAAAAACACAGTAGAATAGATTAATACTAGGAAAACAGTAACAGATTCAGTGACAGAGAAAATGAAAGAGGAACTGATAGTAATGGCTTTATATAAAATGTCGTAATCCGTCTTTATTCCCCTCTCCCTTTAGTTTTACGCAATGACATAATCCAAGCCTGTCAATCAGACAGAGGCTTGTCAACTGTGTGTCAGTGTGTGTATTAGAAAGTACCATGCTGGAATTAAAATGACAGTCCTACTGTTTTTTTTTCTTTCTCCATCTGTTTGTATATTGTGCGTGAATGTGACAGAGAGAGAGTGTGTGAGAGAGAGAGACAGAGAGACAAAAAGCAAATACGCTAAGCTATATAGAACCATTGTCACGGGAGGTATATCCTTCTCTGATATGACGAAGAGTGTAGCCGGAAATTATCTTTAATCCCACAGTTCCCTCCCCTCCCATTTTTACAATCAGATGTCACCGCCCCCGTTTATCCATCATTCTCAACAGTTGGCCTTAAAATTGCAGTTTTTTAAATCTGAAACAAGGAGGTGAATGGGACATCAAGGACGGTGCATGGGACCTCAAAAATGTCTGGATAATTTGTACATGAATGTGTGTTAAAGTGTAAACATTTAGGTTCTCCAGTGAGTGTGGTCAGTTCAGATTTCTGTCTGTTCCACGAAATGCATCTGCTGCTGATCATTTCATTCTGCCTCAGTGAGTAAAAGTTTATTTTATCATCAAACTTATGTTTTGTGTGTAATAACACACAAACACACACACACACACACACACACACACACACACACACACACACATATTGTTTAAGGTATGTTTTATTTTTAATTTTATAAACATTTATGTTTAGATTAATCCATAAAAAATATATTTTATGTGCGGTTTTTAAATTCTTAGGTCTGTTTTTGTTTTTGAATAGATTTGAATTAGTGGCCACAGTCATAGGGCATAGTGTACTGTTACTGTACATACCTTAAAAATAACACCCAAAAAGAAAGACAATTTATTTTTATTTTTTTTAGATTTAGAAATTGCTGATGTTGCTGTAGCTAATGTTTCTGAACTATTAAATGTATGAGTAGTATCTTTTATATTTCTCTGTTAAAAATAAACATGCCAAGTAGTGGAGAGAAATGGGATAAATGGAGATTTGTCATTTCGAGCTGTTCTGCAGCGAGATTAAATGTCATTTTTACTCTGCGTCTAATCCCTAGATTAATCCATGTGACGTATGACAACATCTAACAGTATAGACACACATAAACATAAAGATACAATAGAATGTTGCCACAATAATATTGTAGAGTTGCAGCAGACACGTCAGCTGACATTTCTGTCAGTTTATGCCATATGCCAATCTAATAATTGTAGAAATTTAAGTGCATTTGCAGGTATCAACATTGCAGCCCTGAGGGGTATTATTTTTCACTGCCTACATTGTATTCTGTATCATTAGATCCATAAGCTATATTAAATTTGAACAAGTATTATGTCTTATATCTGAACATTTGTACATAACATAATCCAAAATTGTACATCTGTAAATAAGTTCTTAAACCGTACACAGTGGCGGTTCTACACGGAGGCCTCGGGAGGCCCGTGCCTCTGTAGACATGTCCCTGGCCACCCCTGTGGCCACCCCCGTGCTGAAAAAAAAAAAAGTAATATGATTTTACACGCGAGCGCCAAAAGTGGAACTAATGTAACGCAACGTTCTACATGGGTAAATTAGTGCCCAAAAACTTAGGAACTTAATCATATTCAGGGATGCAAACATCGTGGTTTTCGGCGCCTCCCATTTCCCTTTCATAGGTCACTTCGATGCTGCGGTGACGTCACCCTATGGGAACACACCTCGGTGTGACGAATGTCTGAAGCCCTATACCATCCCGCCAATCCTATTGGCCAAATAGCGCTTGGCACCGCCCTACGAATGCGTACACATCGTATACCTGAGTGCTGCGCGCTATTTCGCTCAGATTTCATTCCTTCAGGAAAGCGAATCATCTGTGCCCTAAGGAAACCATCTCGCGTTCTCAGCGTTTTTTTTTTCTTCGAGCAGTGTTCAACTCCTCTTCGCGGACGCGATGAGTCAATGAAAGGTAAGAGCCGTATAATGGGTTTATCACGAGGAGGCAGTCATGAGAGGTTCGTTAGCAGCCTCTCTACATGTTCTCTCCGTGATAGCCTACGGCTATAGTAAAAAAAGAAAAAAAGAATCTGCGCTCTGGAGTGTATTTTCTATAGGTCGCCTCACGTCTAACCCCCACCGTTACGCTTCTGCGGTCGCCGAGGCGCTGCACGAGGCGGTGGTTTGGGGGATTTGTGCGGTTTTGACTATGAATACATTAATGCACTGGAGTTTTTCCACTTTGCTCGCTCTTCCCGACTCGAGCGTGTTAATCAGCAGATTTGCTTTTTCAAACTATGTTTGTCCACCGCGGCTTCGGACTCAGAGTAGGCTCTGGCCAGCACATGCGGTTCTCTCCCTCCGAGCGGACAGGAGAAACGCACCTCCCTTTCCTCAGTGAGCTGTTGAATGTGGTTACCCGCGTGGTGGATAAACTATCCCCCCCGTGAGCCGCTACCCTTCTTCACGGACCTCCACCAAGAGGTTTCAAGGTCCTGGAAGCAGCCTTAATCAGCGCACGTCATGAACGCCGCGGGTTTCGCCACCATTGCTGACATGGCGGACTGCTGTTATACAGCAATGCCGCTGTGGACAAACTCTCTAGCCGAACGGATCGAGCCGAACTCGGCCGCGGCCTAAAGTCTCGCCGAAGGCGTGTCCAGTCATATCTAATCTCGGCAAATTTACTTCACTTATGGTGGTTCTTAACGAGAAAGATATTACAACCGGAGGCTGTGAAAAAGCTGCGGGGGCAACAGATTTGGGGCTAAATGCTACCAAACATACTGCCCGAGCAGTGAACCGTTCTATGACGGGGATGTTAACGGTCGAGCGCCACCTTGGCTAATCTCGCCGACATTACAAAAACCTGAGTTGGACGACAAAACCCTCTCGTCCTCAATCCCCATGCTCTAACATTGACTGTCTCGCAGCAAAGGCACCTCGAGCATCATTGGATTGAGCTATCATTTGAGCGCCCCCTCAGACACACTGCACAATCCAGCCTTCAGAGTTTGAGGGACGGCACAAGAGTGGCGTGACCCAATGTTCATTTTGTTGGATTTAATTCTGCCGTGGATACACTTCAGGATTAGACACAACGAAACATAGTGACTTTTACACATGCGCTTTCCTTGCTTACGGACGCTGTGAGCTTTCCGTGCTCGGACGTTAATGCATGTGGGAACGCTGCAGGCGGAAGCTTGGAAACCACTACGTTTTATGGGCCGCAGGGTAGCGCTTGCCCAGCATTTTCACTATGGGTGTTACGCACAATTCGTCACGGATACACCATTCAGTTAAGAAAGGCCCGCCTTTTTGCCGTGGAAATCTCCCATGGTTGTTAACCAAATCGTGGTGCTGCGGCAGGAGCATCTCTGCGGGCTATACAAGTAGACCCCTCTCAGATTTGCTTTAGAGGGCAAAGCGTATCAAGACTGTGTTCTTCTTTCGGCTTAGCCTTGGCTCATCGAGTATTTTCGAAATGCATGGACGCAGTTCTGGCCCTGTTGCGGCTCCAGGGCGTTCGTGTATTGAATTGCCTGGACGATTGGCTGGTGTTAAGCACAATCGCAGACTCAAGCACACTCCCATCGGGATCTTGTGCTGAATCATCTAAACAGCCTTGGCTTATGCACAAATTTCTAGAAGAGTGTTTTAATTCCCTCTCAGCGGATAACCTTCTGGAATAAACTTGGAATCAAGCAAGACTATCTCTCCCGCGCGCTCAGTCTCTCGCGTCATGCGTGCGTCACTTCAAAGTGGGTTGCACAGTGATGGTGAGTTTGTGCCTCAGACTTTTAGGTCTAATGGCAGCGGCATCCCCTGTAATCCATCTGGGCTTACTTCATATGCGCCCCTTTCAGTGGTGGACGACAAGCCGGAACATTTCACCCCATTGTCTTCCGCATCGGATGATTTCGGTGACACGGAGGTGTGTTATGTCAATAAGACAATGGATGTCAACCGAATTCCTTCTAGCTGGAGTTCGGCTGGGGATTTGTGCTTCCCGAGAGACTGTCACGACGGACGCGTCTTTGACCGGTTGGGGAGCTGTTTGTCAAGGGCGCTCAGCTCACGGAGTATGGACGGCGACACAACGCAGTTGGCATATAAACAGGTTGGAATTACTGGCGGTTTTTCTAGCTCTCCAGTATTTCTCGAATCTGCTGATCGGCCGTCATGTACTACTCAGGTCAGACAACATAGCGGTTGTGTCGTATCTGAATCATCAAGGAGGATTACGCTCTCGCCCCCTGTGCAGGCTGGCGAGATATATTCTTCTTTGGTCTCAGAACAGATTTCTGTCGATCCGAGCGGTTCATGTCCCCGGACGTTTGAACTTCGGAGTGGATTTGCTATGCAGACAGACTCTGGAGCAGGGGGAATGGAGGTTGCACCCCCAAACGGTGAGCCTTTTATGGCAAATATTTGGAGAAGCAAGAGTGGACTTATTTGCGTCGAGTATGACTACGCATTGCCCGCTGTGGTTCTCCCTATGCCCTCCATCGCCCCTAGGCTTGGATGCGTTAGCTCACAATTGGCCCAGAAGCAGCTTGTATGCTTTCCCCCCGATTCGTCTATTCCAGCTGTGTTATCCAGGATACGGCTGGACAGAGTGGAGCAGCTGCTGCTGGTGGCTCCGTGGTGGCCCACACAGCCGTGGTTTGCGGACCTGATCAGTCTGTTAGCGGGCTCTCCATGGAGATTCCCCTCAGACAGGACTTACTATCGCAAGCACAGGGAATGATTTGACACCAAGGCCAGATCTATGGAAGCTGTGGGTGTGGCCTCTGAGCGGAGTGAGTTAATATGTCCCGGTCTTTCTGTTGAAACCACCGAGGCTATAATGAATTCTAGGGCAGCTTCTACGAGACGCTTATATGCTTTCAAATGGAAACTGTTTACGACCTGGTGTGGAATTCGTAATTGGATCCGGTTTACTGCCCAGTGGCTTCAGTACTGGAGTTCCTTCAAGACCATTTCTCTGATGGAGTAACGCCAGCCACTCTGAAAGTTTACGTGGCAGCCATTTCAGCTAACCACGTATATATAGATGGTGCTTAAGTGGGCCGTCATCCGCTGGTCTCTCATTTTATACAAGGTGCGCGACGGCTGAGGCCTTTCCGCCCTGTGCGAGTTCCTTCATGGGACTTATCCATTGTGTTGCAAGGTTTATCAGGGCATCCGTTTGAGCCCTTTGAAACTATACCGGATAGAATCCTGACTAAAGACAGTTCTTCTTGTGGCTTTATCCTCCCTCAAGAGAGTTGGGGATTTATAGGCTTTTTCTGTTCCGCCCTCGTGCATGGATTTTGCACCAGGCTCTGTGAAAGTATTGCTGCGACCGAGGCCTAATTATGTCCCCAGGTCGCTTCGAACCCTTTTCACTTTCAACAAGTGGTCCTGGAGGCTTTACCCCCTGCAGAGGCGGGGTCAGGAGATCTGAGTCTTTGCCCTGTCAGAGCGCTGAAGACTTATGTTGATCGAACAGCTCCATGGCGTGAGTCCGACCAGCTTGTCTGTTAGGACACAAAATAGAGGCCATGCTGTCACAAAGCAGCGCATGTCCCATTGGCTGGTGGAGACTACATCTTTAGCCTATGAGGCGCGCGGACTCGCTTCGCCCTTAGGAGTTAGAGCTTATTCCACGAGAGCAGTGGCTTCATCACAAGCTTTCTCAGTGGTTCTTCTATATATGATGTCTGTGCTGCGGCAGGATGTTCCTCAAAGAGCACTTTTGTCAAGTTTTACAGTCTGGATGTGAGGATGGCTCCTGGCTCCCGGGTTCTGTCCGCTTGGGCAGATGCTTTCCTTGGATTCCAACTATCAGGTACGTCAGGCGTGATGGTATAGGGTTCCCATACGGTGACGTCACCGCACCATCGAAGTGGCCTCTGAAAGGGAACATCTCGGTTACGTATGTAACCACGGTTCCCTGAATAGGGAACGAGATGCTGCGGTCCCGGCCGTTCCGTACCTTGATAGCATTTCTTCAGTTAATGAAATCTGAGCGAAATAGCGCGCGGTACTCAGGTATACGATGCGTACGCATGTGTAGGGCGGTGCCAAGCGCTATTTGGCCTATAGGATTGGCGAGATGGTATAGGGCTTCAGACATTCGTCACACCGAGGGGTGTTCCCATACGGTGACTTCACCGCAGCATTTCGTTCCCTATTCAGGGAACCGTGGTTACATACGTAACCGAGATGTTTTTTCACATCATTTTGGGTGACTTGTGTCTGATTATAATTTCTCAAAGTCATCTGAAGCAATTCCATAGCTTAATGTTATGGACAGAAGACTATTTACATCATTAAATTAAAGTTTACGGAAACCTTGTTTTCCCTCCTCTGCGGCTGTCAATCATTCTCCATTCAGTATTCAAATAGCGCGCACCTCGTCCATTTACAGCAGGATGCATGGTAAATGCATCCAATATTATATACTCACATTATAATGCTTGATCTGTACATAAAAAGGCTGTGGATTTGCATAAAATGACTTTATTTTGTGTATTTGTATTTTATGTTTGTTGCTGTTTTTAAAAGACTCGCTTGTGCCTGTTAGATCACACACGTTTTCAAAGCCGTAGACTTTTAAAATCACTTTGTGAGCTCAGTTTTGAAGCGTTTCATATTATCATGGTTTTGTGCACTGAAAGATTATTAAAAGCTTATTATATTTTTAGCCTGCACAATACATTTAAAATAAGCATAATTTAATTGTATATTATTTCTGTGTAGTGTAGTGTAAGCATTATAAATATATACACTTCTGAATTCTTGACATTCAAATATTAAATTGTGAAATGTATGACTGCCTGATTGAATTTTATAAGAGTACTAATAGTAATTTGTTTTTATTAACATGTTTAGATTGTGTAAAATTACTGTGTAGATTTTTTCAAGAATTACTTTTTGTATTTATTTGCATTGCATTTAAATAAAATATGTTGCCATTTTTAATGTGCCCCTCTGGTTAAACACTGGCCCCTCCTTGGCCCCCCTAGTAAAATTTGTCTAGATCAGTGACTTTGTCACTGATCGTACACCTGTAAATAACATTTTTGTACATTCATAAATCTTTTATATATATATATTTAAAATATTTTTTAATGCATTGCATTATGTTTAAATGTTCGTCTTTTTAAATAATATTGTGTTATTTCCCATTTTTATTGCCAAATTTCTGTGTCTACTATGACTGTACTTATAGATGCTCCTGTCACCAAGGCAAATTCCTTGTGTGTGTAAACATATCAGACAATAGAAGTCTTTTTGATTCTGAACTGCTTACTTTTTTTCCCCTCTCAGGTATCTGTTCTTCTGTGCTGAGTGCAGCAGTAATACATCCATGTAGTTCTGTATACAGAGGCTTTGCTGAGTGTCTGGTCACTTTGGGTGATAGTGTAAGCTCCAAGACTGATAACCCACAGGACATCAACTCCATTTGCAAGTGAGCCACGTTCACACACAAATACACCCCCCACCGAATACAAATTTTTATCTCAATGCATTGCACTTTTCACATCTGCAGGTCATGGGATGCTTTCCAGGTGTGTGTGAGTGGTGTCTTGTTGAGCTGCCGAGGTGATGCAGCAGAAATTTGGGAATCTTTGAGGGCGGAGTCCCGGAAAACAGCGTTTGCTGGTAACCTCTACGACATGTGTGCTGGTCGTACTGAAGCTGCAACTGCAACTGCAACCACACCTCTGGTTCCCAACACTGACCAAACCAACCAGGAAACACTCAAAGGACTCGCTCATTCTGTTAGCCACTCAGTCAGTAAAGAGCTGCTCCAGATATGCCTCTCTCTTCTCCTGCTGCTTTTGTAACACTCGTCCTACAGTCTACGTGTTCACTATGTCTCGGACCAGATCAGAAGTCTAGGTTCGCTCTTGAGCCAGTGTTGCAGCAAGACAAGGGAAATAATCACAAAAGACAGGTTTGTAGTTGAAAGGTAAGTAGTTTTTCTTTTATACTCAAAGGGTAAGTCTTTTTCTTATACACTTGTATTAGTTTGTGTAACGTTGGAGAAAACCAACAAACAAAGGGGAAAACAAAAAAACAAAAAAAAAACAAACAAAATGACAGCTTCAATAACAAATTCACAAAAGAAACCTCTTGAAATAAATCCCTTGGAATTAAAGATGTTTTACTCAAATTATGACTCCTTGTGCGTTATTTATTTCTATAATTAGATATTTAGTTAATTAATTCTAGTTCACTCAATTTAGCTGCTCTAATGCCTTAGCTGGATAGCTATCCACTTTCAAACAACCCTGCTTCTTATTTTCACATAAATGGTAAACAAAGTGTATGTTCAATACCAAAATGTTAAATTGTTCAACTCAATACCCTTTGTATTCACTCTTTTTTTTTTAGAAAATTTCAATAAGAGATGGAAAAATAAAAAAAATACAAACAAAACAGCAATAGAGATAATTTCAGATAAACGTCCAATGAATGACACACCAAATCAGAATCAGAAATGACTCAAACAATTAAATAGGACATTAGCTCAGTTCAGTATCCGTCCTGTTTCAATGTTCAGTTAAAGAATTGCAGATAGGCAACTCTGAGATGAAACAAGTGAGAGGAAGAAAAAAAAAAAACCTTCTTGTTCACAGTTGCAATAACGTCCAGGGAAGGAAAAAATGATACGTGTGGTCCTACCACTTTGATGAAACATGAAATTGTCCAAGTTCAGGAAAAACCAGGTTGGCTCGCCAGTTTCCACCAATGTTGAGCACTCCTCGTTGATGGCAGAAACAGTTCTAACTCAGAACTCCTCGTTCACTTTCAAAGAGAGATATCAAGGACCGGAAACACAGAAAATATAGAGAAGGAAAAAAAAAAACCCAACCTTGCAAAGACAAGGCAGAAAAAAGATAATTAATTACAATTAATTCTCTTTAAACAGCATTTACACTTCAAATGGCAATTATCACAACAAATTCTTCAAAATTAATATATATACACACATTTACTAGTGCTTATACCCTTTTCAACCCTAATAGAAACAACTATGGGCTAAAAATGAAAAAATGTGACGTCTTAAAATGACGTGCACTCAATTAGCTTTTATAGCTCGTTCCACATGGCTAGCAAAACTCCACGTGAGCTGCGTTACACACATTACACTCATGACGTCAACAAATGTGCATAAAACATTTTTTAGCAGCAAATAAACTCTTAATTTACCACTTAAATCACATTTTCTAAGTATATTTCACAAGAATTATACAGATCAGTACCATTTAAGACCACAAAAGACTGAACAATACACAAACTATGACTAATTAAGGTAGTTTATGAACTCACTTACCAAGAATCAAGTGCTAATGATTAGAAATAATCCCAGATGAATTAAGAAAATCTTTTCGAACGCCGTTTTCGTCGGATGAATCAGCTCAACTTCTCGTTTAATCCTTGGATTCAATACAAATGCAATGACAACTATTTAAACAACTCTTTCCTGTCAACTATGTCAATAATGGTCCTGATTTCAGTTATTGATCTAGGTTTTCTCACTTACTTTAATTTCACAACTGCAAATGAATCCGCATCACCGCTTCAGCAGCCATTTCACTTTTTCTCCGTGACGAGACTCACTTCTCTAACCCGCGCTAGAAATGATGACGCAACCCACTCAGGGCGGAGCTAACCCGAATGGTTCAACTTATTTATTTTTCTAGTCTGTTACATTTATTGTTATTTATTGAGCAATATTTAATTTCTTAAACATTAAAATAAAGTAATTAAATATTTATATGAAAATCGTTCTTTTCTTTTTGTTTCATAGGTTCGATATGAGTAATAGTAACCTTGGTTACACTTTGGTTGTAACCTATCCATTTAACATAGCTGGACTTATGCCAGTGACACTTTTACAGGCACATATCTGCATGCAGACTTATCTTGGTACATTTTATTTAATTTCATGTGTAATTTAATGTGTAGGCTCTTTGGTAAGATATTCAGTGCACTTATGTATGTATTATGTAAATTTACAAAATATTTGATATAAAAATCTGTGATATTCTGTACTCAAATCTAACGGTTTGGTACAGGATTTAGTATCTATATCTTGTGTCAAATGACCATAATTATGTAATATTAGATATAATTATATATATAAGTTTCTTGAATTATTAGCAAAATACATTTATAATATCGGCAATACATTTCAAAGCAATATTAATATTTTTATTTATTTATTTTATTTGTATTATTTTATTTAAATGACTAATATGATTTGGTGTTTTAAAGTTAAACACAATTGATAATCAGGTAGTCGTCAAATTTAAATACACATCCAAGGTTTGTGCTGGAGGGCCCCCAGGGTTGGGAAGCACTACAATATAGTTTCATCCATTAGTTCAACCATAAAAAATCAATCAGAAAAGTCTTTCTGTTTTTCGCTGGCTTTGGGGAATCATCCCCTGCCTCTGACTGACTGGTGAAGGCAGGACTCTGCTGCTTGAGGTTCTCTTTGTGGAGACATTAATAATAAGCATTAATAAGCACTGACTGAGGTCAGTGAAATAAACTTGTAACAGCTTTTGATTCTGTGCCATCACCAGAGATGATCTGCATTTTTGGATGGATCACACTCTGAAAAATGTAAGAAGTAAATCACCACAACTTTGCCATTAAATTTAATCACAATGTTTCATCACAATTTAGGAAATGTTATCATGTTAATTATATACTGAATGCTTTTTCACCAAGTGTTATTTAAGTATCATTGAGATACTGTTATAATATTTATTAATATGTAAAATTTGTATTTTTTTCAAGGAACATTTTTTTGTGTTTTTAGTTTTAGGTAATTGTAATAACCCTGCTTTTACCTGTGATGTTGTTGGAAATATCAGGCTATTTTCTTAATCTTCAAGGTCTGGAGGATCCAAGGGAGAAATCGGGAACATCAAAACTGTTTGCAATTAAATGTTATACAAAGTTGTGGTTTAAATCAAATATACAGTGCAAGGAAATTCTATTAATTGTAAAAACAAATGGAAGTGATATTGATTTGAGCAATCGTGTAAGTACTCACATCAGTTGTTAATGCTGGTCCTAGTCTAAAACGCTCTGATATGACTGTAATGGTTTTGTGTGGACACTCGTTTTCTGGTACTTTTCCTCTTTTGTCTTCAGTCCCCGGGTTGTTGATTTGCCAGTCTGTTTCTGGTCAAATAAAGGATGGAGAATCTGTTCTGAACCTGTCTGCTGTCTCTCTGGTTTTGACTGGTTGGATTGATTTTGATCAAGTGTTGTTTGTATAATCTGTTCCTCATCAGATGCAGGTTTGAATATGTAGTCCATCTCTGATGCTAATGGATCAGTTTGTTCTTGCTCTGTTTTTGAGGAGACACTCTCTGCAGTGGCTGATGTTTCAGCTTGAGGGCTCTGATCCTCAGTAACAGGACTTGGGAGGCTCAGGGGGAGGAGACAAGTAGGTTTAGGTATATATAAGGTGGGAGGAGTTGGATCTGGATTCAACCACACCCCCTGGATCTTGTGTTCTGCAGTGAGGACCATCTCGATTTTAACAGAGTTTTGGGTTAAGGATACAATATAGGGGATATTGAAGTATGAGCATATTTATGACAGTATCTAATTTTGAGGTTGCAATAGCTAATTGCTTAACCTTTAATCACAATATATTTGCTTAAGTGTTTTCACAATATTGGGATAAGTTGAAAAAAAAAAGTGTTGTCATAAAACATTCAATGACTTTTGTTAATATAACAAAAAGAACTGGACATTTAAATACAATAAAGGGATAGACTACACAAAAATGTATAAAATAAACAAATGTTTCAAACAGATGAATGTGCAAAAAAATTATAAAGAACATTAATAAATGCACAAATACAAGTGTTTTGTAGATGTTGCCACAGTTCTTCTGGATCCTGCCTCAGTTTTTCCTTTTTTTTCATGTTATCCCAGATGGATTGGATGTTGGTGAGATCAGATCCCTGTGTGGAGCACTTGCTGTAGTCAGACTCATTGTGCATACAAAAAACCTCACTGGATTATTACAATTAATTTCTAATATAAGTATTTCATATATGATATAAACCTATATGTTCATATATCCAAATGAACACAGTCAGTTAAGTATTAAGTGAAAGTAAACAGTTTAGAAAATATTGGATGTTTGTCAATATAACGGTCTGTGCATTTCTTATGTTAGTAATGTTAAACAACAAAAGAAAAATTATCTTAACTTAGTAACT
The DNA here is from genome assembly GCF_963082965.1 of Carassius carassius. Lineage (NCBI taxonomy): Eukaryota > Metazoa > Chordata > Actinopteri > Cypriniformes > Cyprinidae > Carassius > Carassius carassius. The sequence goes on along the minus strand of NC_081756.1, from coordinate 17,419,355 downwards.
TCTGTAGCTTTAATACTGTAGGTATGTTTGTATATTCATAGTTTTCACAAGCACTTTAAAGTACTATTTAGGTCATAATGTATCTTTGTAGCCTAATGGTCTCTTTGAGGGCTAAGCCCCCCTCAGAATGAAATCCTAGAAAATATATGAATAAATTAAATTCTTATTAGAGTTGAACAAAACCACTCATTAGTGACACTCACTCAGATTCTAACTCAGTAGTTTCTCTGTATGTTATTATACTGATTCATTACACATTACATTCATTACACCAATTCACATATTATACTCACCCCTCCTAGATAAAGAATTTGAGGAGTTTTCTATCTGATTTTCATGTAGCTTTTCACAACATAAACATTTAAACATGCTGTTAGCATCTCTCCTTAAGAAAACATACAGAAAAGAGTCAGCGAGTGGATTTAAATACACCAAGATTCCTGACACTGATAATAAATAACCACTAAGTCTTAGACCCTGTTCAAAGGAAAACATCATAATAATGCTTTGGACAATGACTGGCATAAACAACACAGTGTAATTAAAAAGTACAAGGGCCAGAATCCCCAAAATCTTCTTCTGTTCATTAGGGGTTATTGCTACGGAATGAGACAGTGCCTTCCATGATCCCACAAAGGAAAACATAACCAGTGGATATGGTACCAATAGAACAAATGCAATTACCAAAAATGCATGTGCAATATTCCCGTGAAGTGCAATAATCACATCAATCACATTTATTCCACATGATATTGCCCAAACCAACAAACATATCAGAGCCAAATTTTTTGAAGTATTATGAAGTCGGTACCAAACAGGGTATTTGATCATTATGTATCTTTCCACAGATATACACACCATGAAGCCAACATTAACTATTATGCTCAAGGAATAAATGTAGTAGATGAGTGCAATAACAACACTGAATGTACAAAAATTTAAGATAGGTCTGAAACAAATCTGAATGACATCAGTGATAAAGAGGTTTACGATAAATACAGGAACAGGATGGTTAGGGCTGATCAGACGGCACAATCCATAGAATGCCAAGGACATGACAAGAAACTCAACGGAGAAAATAATCCATATAACCACAGTTTCAAATGTGGATCCACAAAGTATTTTTTCTAGAAATGTCAAATTCAATTAATCAATTTGCCATGGAAATTGGCTTATTTCCAGCTGGAATGTCCTATTGGTTGATGTTCCAGTATAAACCATTTCTTGTGTCTTGGATGGACACTGGATGCTAAAATGGCGACAAAACGAAGTAATGTTTTAAATAAATAATTAAATTTTTTGTTCTGTTATCATAGTTTCTCATAGAGTCTTTATAGTTTAAATTCAATTGATGCAACATTTTAAAACAAATTAAATATTAATGTAGTTTATTCACAATAGTTTGTATCCCACATTTTCTGTTGTTGTTCTTTTCCACTTTTTCCACAACTTGAATTTTCTGAAAATTTCCTCTATCCTTCATCATTCTGTGAATTTAGGAAGCCCCCTGAGAATTTACACAATCTCAGTGGATAAAAGAAGCAGATAAATACTGTCCACAGATTCTGTCAATTTCATTTAAATGTCAGCCAGTCTTAAGGAAAATGCAGTTTGTGAAATTAAAGGGATTCACCTTCAAGTTGTTACAGATCTATAAGACCCATTCTTCTGTTTAAGACAAATGAAGATATTTTGAAGAATGTTGGTAACCAAACAGTTTCTGGTTCCCTTTGAATTCTACAGTATGTTTGATGAGGAAAGAAATGTACTACACAATTATGAATATCCATTTAACACCAGTCCACAGATGAATGCCATCAAGTCCACCTTTACAAATCTTTATCTTCAGCTATTGTTTTAAATATTTCATTATTAATTTATGGCAGAAATAAACATTAATAATGGAAATATACAGTCCATAAATGTGCTTTGTGTCAATAGTTTAGATTAAAAATCAATTTCGATAATAGTTTTAATGTTAAAAATATGAAAACTTGTGAAACGGATTAGAGGAGCTTCATTAAACACAAAAAATATAGAATTATAAGTAGGAATAAGAAAAAACAAAGTAAACAAATCAAACTTACAGTGTTTAAAAATACAATGTACATTTATAGAGCAAAATAAAAACTTGTCCAGACATACCTCCTGTGGTGATTATTTGTCCTATCAGTTTTTGTGAAAGTGACACTTCTATTGAGCTGAAATACATGAAAGATTTTTTTCTACCCACTCATCATATAATCATTTATTTATTTCCTAATAAAAGACAGTATGAAATATAAAAATTCTTGAAAGCTATATATATTCCTTTACAACACAAAGCAAAATCATTCCATAATCCGACTGTAACATTTACATAACTAATACCCTAAAAATTAAATTAATCTGAAAAATAATTCCCAAGACAATGCACAATGACTGTGCAAACATAAAAAGCATGTGAAACGGGTTTACCTGACAATGAGCTGCTTCTGCTGGTTTATTATGGTAGAAAGTAACAGATGAAGAGACAACGCAGAGAGGGAGGAGCCACTAACACTTAACCAGATCCATCCACCATTAGCTCTGCATTTTCATCCTATCATCATGCAATCAGATTAATATTTGGCTAGCATTTCCTGAAACTCAATTATGCTCATAGGGATTGACAGAAAATGTTGTTACATTTAAAATGTGAATAATGGGGAGTACTCAGTAAAGTGGTTAAATTTGTTAAATAGTTTCATGTGCTGTCTTTGATATTGACACAAATGGAACTTAAAACACACATTAAAGGCGATCAAAATTGTTATTTTTGCTCTAACGGTTAAAATTCAGGACTTCTCAATCACCACCATAACCACCATTTCAGATGAAGATGCACACACAACTGTCTTCACATCTCACATCTCTCATTTTAAGTTGTAGGTGGGAGCGAGTGAATGATCAGTGCTCTCTTCCACCCTCAAAACCCATGACTGAAGGGCAAGACACTGAACCCGCAGTTGTTCCCCAGGCGCTGGATCTATGGCTGCCCACTGCTCTGGGTGTGTGTTCACTTCTAACTGCTTTGTGTATACACTTGGATGGGTTAAATGCACCAATTCCGAGTATGGGTTACCATACTTATAAAAAAAAATTGGGGGGGTCGTGGCTTAGTGGTTAGAGCATTTGATTTCTAACCCTAAGATTGTGGGTTTGACTCCTGGGCCAGCAATACCATGACTTAGGTGCCCTTGAGCAAGGCATCAAACCCACGACTGCTCCTTGGGTGCCGCAGCATAAATGGCTGCCCACTGCTCCTGGTGTGTGTGTACATTGGATGGGTTAAATGCGGAGTACAAATTTTGAGTATGGGTCACCATACTTGGCTGTATGTCACTTTCACTTTTCACTCAATTTTGTAAGAAAGAAAAATGTGACAGAGTGACTTGTCCCTATTGGTTAGCGCAGTACACACACACCACCTGTTGTCCCACAATAAACATATTTAAAACTGAATCATAAATTGAATCTAGCTTGCGCTCGTTGTTGTACATGGAAACAGCTCTGGGAGGACGACAGCCATTGAGCTCGGATGTGACACACACTTTGTGTTAGCTTCTCAAGAGGCAGAGCGATCTTTTTCTGGCAGGTGGCAGGCCTCTACTGGATCCTACAGAAACCACTCTCTATCTGTGCTGGTAGACCAATTGATGGATTTACAAATAGTCCACAACCAGAGATGACTGAGGAAATTATTTTGGGAAAACTACTGTACTATTTTTATATGTAATATATGCAGCAATGTACTATAATAAATTATATTATTACATTTAGCAGACGCTTTATCCAAAGCAACTTACAGTGCATTCAGGCTAACATTTTTTTTTACCTAACATGTGTTCCCTGGGAATCAAACCAACAACCTTTTGCACTGCTAATGCAATGCTCCCCCACTGAGCCACATATTATATCAGAACATGTAACTTATTATATTGATACTGAGAGGACAAGTATGTGCTTTTTATTGCAGTATATTAGTGGTGAAAAATTAGGCCTGTTTCTGGAAACGACACTACCCAAATATAGGTTTGTAAACCTCTAATTTAATCAGCTTTTAATGAAGACACATTGAGTGGAATATAAATTCTCACTTATTGATTTTATCAGTAGCCCCTCACTGCAGAACACAAGATCCAGGGAGCGTAGTTGTATCCACATCTAGGGCGTGAAGATAGGTTTAGGGGTGGAAGTGGCTGGGTTTAGGGGTCAGGGGGAGGAGACAATTAGGTTTAGGTATATATAAGGTGGGAGGAGTTGGATCTGGATCAAACCACACTCCCTGGATCTTGTGTTCTGCAGTGAGGACCATCCCGATTTTAACAGAGTTGTGGGCTAAGGATACAATAAGGATATAAAAGTACAAATACATATGTGCATATTATGACAGTATCAAATTTTTATGTTGCGATAGCTAATTGCTTAAGCTTTAATCACAGTGTTTTCACGATATTGGGATAAGTTGAAAAAAAAGTGATGTCATAACACATTTAATGACTTTTTTAATATAACAAAAGAACTGGACATCTAAATACGCTAAAGGAATAGGCTAAACAAAAATTTATTAAATAAATGTTTCAAACAGATTAAAGTGCAAAAGAATTATAAAGAACAATAGGTAGCCTAATAGTACAATACTGTCTCATTAGTTAATGCACAAATACAAGTGTTTTGTAGATGTTGCCACAGTTCTTCTGGATCCTGCCTCAGTTTTTCCTTTTTTTTCATGTTATCCCAGATGGATTGGATGTTGGTAAGATCAAATCCCTGTGTGGAGCACTTGCTGTAGTCAGACTCATTGTGCATACAAAAACCTCACTGGATTATTACAATTAATTTCTACAATTAGTTGAAATTACAATTAGATTGTAACTCAGTTGGTTCTCTGTATGCTATTATACTGATTTGCACTTCACCCCTCCTAGATAAAGAATTTGAGGAGTTTTCTATCTGATTTTCATGTAGCTTCTCACAACATAAACATTTAAACATGCTGTTAGCATCTCTCCTTAAGAAAACATACAGAAAAGAGTCAGCGAGTGGATTTAAATACACCAAGATTCCTGACACTGATAATAAATAACCACTAAGTCTTAGACCCTGTTCAAAGGAAAACATCATAATAATGCTTTGGACAATGACTGGCATAAACAACACAGTGTAATTAAAAAGTACAAGGGCCAGAATCCCCAAAATCTTCTTCTGTTCATTAGGGGTTATTGCTACGGAATGAGACAGTGCCTTCCATGATCCCACAAAGGAAAACACAACCAGTGGATATGGTACCAATAGAACAAATGCACTTTTGAAAAATGCATGTGCCATATTCCCGTGAAGTGCAATAATCACATCAATCACATTTATTCCACATGATATTGCCCAAACCAACAAACATATCAGAGCCAAATTTTTTGAAGTATTATGAAGTCGGTACCAAACAGGGTATTTGATCATTATGTATCTTTCCACAGATATACACACCATGAAGCCAACATTAACTATTATGCTCAAGGAATAAATGTAGTAGATGAGTGCAATAACAACACTGAATGTACAAAAATTTAAGATGGGTCTGAAACAAATCTGAATGACATCAGTGATAAAGAGGTTTACGATAAATACAGGAACAGGATGGTTAGGGCTGATCAGACGGCACAATCCATAGAATGCCAAGGACATGACAAGAAACTCAACGGAGAAAATAATCCATATAACCACAGTTTCAAATGTGGATCCACAAAGTATTTTTTCTAGAAATGTCAAATTCAATTCATCAATTTGCCATGGAAATTGGCTTATTTCCAGCTGGAATGTCCTATTGGTTGATGTTCCAGTATAAACCATTTCTTGTGTCTTGGATGGACACTGGATGCTAAAATGGCGACAAAACGAAGTAATGTTTTAAATAAATAATTGAATTTTTTGTTCTGTTATCATAGTTTCTCATAGAGTCTTTATAGTTTAAATTTCAATTGATGCAACATTTTAAAACAAATTAATTATTAATGTAGTTTATTCACAATAGTTTGTATCCCACATTTTTTGTTGTTGTTGTTGTTGTAATTTTCTGAAAATTTCCTCTATCCTTCATCATTCTGTGAATTTAGGAAGCCCCCTGAGAATTTACACAATCTCAGTGGATAAAAGAAGCAGATAAATACTGTCCACAGATTCTGTCAATTTCATTTAAATGTCAGCCAGTCTTAAGGAAAATGCAGTTTGTGAAATTAAAGGGATTCACCTTCAAGTTGTTACAGATCTATAAGACCCATTCTTCTGTTTAAGACAAATGAAGATATTTTGAAGAATGTTGGTAACCAAACAGTTTCTGGTTCCCTTTGAATTCTACAGTATGTTTGATGAGGAAAGAAATGTACTACACAATTATGAATATCCATTTAACACCAGTCCACAGATGAATGCCATCAAGTCCACCTTTACAAATCTTTATCTTCAGCTATTGTTTTAAATATTTCATTATTAATTTATGGCAGAAATAAACATTAATAATGGAAATATACAGTCCATAAATGTGCTTTGTGTCAATAGTTTAGATTAAAAATCAATTTCGATAATAGTTTTAATGTTAAAAATATGAAAACTTGTGAAACGGATTAGAGGAGCTTCATTAAACACAAAAAATATAGAATTATAAGTAGGAATAAGAAAAAACAAAGTAAACAAATCAAACTTACAGTGTTTAAAAATACAATGTACATTTATAGAGCAAAATAAAAACTTGTCCAGACATACCTCCTGTGGTGATTATTTGTCCTATCAGTTTTTGTGAAAGTGACACTTCTATTGAGCTGAAATACATGAAAGATTTTTTTCTACCCACTCATCATAGAATCACTAATTTATTTCCCAATAAAAGACAGTTTAAAATATTACAATTCTTGAAAGATATTTATATTCATTTACAACACAAAGCAAAATCATTGCATAATCAATAGACAATGCACAATGACTGTGCAAACATAAAAAGCATGTGAAACGGGTTTACCTGACAATGAGCTGCTTCTGCTGGTTTATTATGGTAGAAAGTAACAGATGAAGAGACAACGCAGAGAGGGAGGAGCCACTAACACTTAACCAGATCCATCCACCATTAGCTCTGCATTTTCATCCTATCATCATGCAATCAGATTAATATTTGGCTAGCATTTCCTGAAACTCAATTATGCTCATAGGGATTGACAGAAAATGTTGTTACATTTAAAATGTGAATAATGGGGAGTACTCAGTAAAGTGGTTAAATTTGTTAAATAGTTTCATGTGCTGTCTTTGATATTGACACAAATGGAACTTAAAACACACATTAAAGGCGATCAAAATTGTTATTTTTGCTCTAACGGTTAAAATTCAGTGCTTCTCAATCAAATGTTTGTTAGTTTTAACACAACAGCTTATGGATTGAAGGGCTACACCTGATTTTCACACAGCTTTTTACAACCCAAAACTCTAAACATGAGATTAGCATCCATCCTTATGAAAACATACAGCAAAGAGTCAGCAAGTGGTTTTAAATACATCATGATTCCTGACACTGAATGTAAACAATCATAGTAGCTACTTATTCCATGCTTAAAGGATACTGCAAAAATTATCTTTTGCACAATGCTTGGTAGGAACAACACAGTGTAATTGAGAAGTACAAGAGCCAGAATCATCAAAATACTCTTTCTTTCATCAGGGGTGACTGCGACCGAATGAGACAGTGCCTTCCACGAACCCACGAAGGAAAACACAACCAGTGGATAAGGTAACAAAAAAATAAATAGACTCAGAAGAAATGCAAGTTCCACATCTACTGCAAGTGCAATAATCACATCCATCACCATAAATCCACAGAGTGTTGCCCAAACTAAAAAGCATATCAGAACTAAATTCCTACACGAATGATGAAGACGGTACCAAACAGGGTATTAGATCATTATGTATCTTTCCATTGAGATACAGACCATGAAGCCAATGTTAACTACTATGCTCAGGATATAAACATGAAATACAAAAAAGAATACATTCTTTTTTTAGATTAAATGTACAAAAATTCAGAACAGGCTTGACACAAATCTGTATGATCTCAGAAACAAACAGATTTATGATGAATAAAGGGACAGCATGGTTAGACCTAAGCAGACAACACAATCCATAGAGTGCCAGACAAATGACAGCAAACTCAATGGAGAAAATAATCCAGATAACCACCATTTCAGTTAAAGATGCACACACAACTGTCTTTTTTATGTGTGTTTTGTGTTGTATTATAATCTTGTGATATTATTTATTAATTTTGACCAAAGTTCTTCTTAATTTGCCACTGGCACTGCAGAATGCCCTGCACTAAGATAATTATTATTAATTCAGTAAACAAATAGACAACTGAACAGTGATTCACTTGCCAATTAAATACGTTAACCATATTGTTATCCCATACACTTTGAAACACATATAATCAAACCTTAATTGTTGTGATTTAGATTTCCGTCTGTCCTGTCAGTTTTTGTGATACTCCTAGACCTGAAAAAAATAACAAGAATATGCATAATTGCCATTATAAAATAATCCATTAATATAATCAGTAGAAAATACTGAAAAAAAACAAAAACAAAAAGTCTAAGAATTGAATAATGAGCTTGCAGGTAAGAAAGAACAATGGAAAGGTTTTTACCTCACACAGAGGCTGTTGGCTGATATGGTTGGCAGTAAATGATGAAGAAACAACATTACAGAGAAAGGGAGGAGTTTTTAATGCTTAATTGCCTCAATAGGTTATGCATTTTAGTTAATATGGGAGAGTACTAAGAGTAATAGTTGGCTAAAATGTCCTGAAATACAATTATGATAACTCTGGATTACAAAAATGAATAATGATGAGTGGCTGGTAAAATGGCTAACTTGGCTGTGTATGGAATCACTTCTGTGACGGTTTAAGATAAAGGAAAAAGTGATCTTTGTACATCTCAGAGGTTACGAATGTACTTATGATGTACTTCTGGTGTGTCCAGACTGAAAGTAGCTCTGTGTAGATTTGTTTTTATGTTGAAATCTAAATTATCACCATATATTTCTGACATTATCTACCATACTAATTTGATATTGCTCGCTTTTTAATCTAAAACACAGGTGCAGCCATTAGCATTCCATTAGCCTGTTAGCTTGTTATTTGTGACCATTTATTATTCTCTCTCTCCTGCTTTGTTCTTCACGAGTTCATCAAACAACTGTGGTAAGCTGGAACCAAACTTTAATTGAGGATAGTAAGAATGTGAGGGCATTACATACGGCTTTGGATGCAACTATCTTAGCAAGTCCAATACATTGTTCAGTTCCGGTTGCAGAGCCCCCGCAGCAGGGTGACTGGGTGACTGTGAGGTGGCGTAGTCGCGGGACAAAACACCACTCTTCGTTCCGATTAAAACTTTAAACATGGGACTTCCGGCATGCAGTTGAGTGAGTGAGGCGCGCCCGGGAGTTGCTCCGTAAATTTTATTTCTTTTCAATAGTAAACGGGAACATTACATATTCATAATAATTTAAGACCGCGTATACAACGCTGGAGAGCATTTGATTGTGTGCTGTAGCCTGTTATTTCCGTTGCTATGCCTAAATCTAAACGTGCTTCTCCCGATCCCGATGAAGCTGACGAAGTTGGCAACATGGCCTTGGTTGCTTCAGGTTTAACGCCTGCTCTTTTAAAAGAGATGCTTACCAAAACAATTCGTGAGGAAATCGCATCTCTAAGGACTGAGTTTCTCACTGAAATATGCGCCTCCACAGCTACCCTCCAAGCTACTATTTCCAGTCATGGCTCCAAAATTAAAGACATTGAAACATCAATGAACAGCGTGGACGAAAGGCTCGACGTTTTAGAGCGCAAATGTCAGTCCCTGGAAAGAGATAACGAGGAGCTAAAGAGTAAGATGGAGGATCTGGAAAACCGCTTGCGTCGGAACAATCTTCGTATATTAGGTATCCCAGAGAATGTTGAAACGTCCAAACCCTCTCAGTTCATGGCATCCTTCTTCACAGTTTTTTTCGGGGATAAATTACCTCAGACGCCGGAGATTGAGCACGCACATCAGTCCCTCGCACCTAAACCATGATCGAGCACACCACCGAGACCCATGATTGTACGCTTTCTTCATTTCCAAACCAGGGAAGAAATTTTACGGTTGTCACGCGAGCATGGAGAGTTGCGCTACAAGGAATGCAAGATTTTGATTTTTCCTGATTTTTCTGTGTAACTCAAGAAACGACATGATCAGTTTAAAGCAGTCAAGGCAGAATTACATGAAGCTGGTGTCAAATTCAAGATGCTGTATCCCTGCAGACTTCTACTTTCATTCAACGGCGAATCGCACAGCTTTGACAGTCCCAAAGCTGTGTCTACGTTCATTGTCACCGTTGTTAAACCTAGGCAGTCAAGCAAAGTAGCTGCTGTGGACGCAGGTAAATAACCTGTATTGGACAAGGTTCTACTCGGAGTATAAGCCCTATCTGAGCCAGATATACGGCCTGATTAGTAGTGGTACTGTAGTACTGCGCTGTAGCAGACTTTATGGACTTTTTGCATTATAAACATGTACAGACCATGCATCTTTTATTATTATTATTTTGCTATGCAGTCTGTGAACCTTTTGTTCCCGTTTTATTTATATATTTACAATCTGTTGCGGAGCTGTATCCGAAAGTTCAGCGGAGAGAAGGTTTGTGTGTTGTATTATGGGTGATGTTTTTTTCTTCTTTTCTTTTTTCTCTTCTTCCTTGTTTTTTTTTTCTTTTCTTACACGTCATTTCATATTTGTCAAGACGAAAGCCGTATTCATGTTTTTTTTTTCATTTATATATTTTTTGTGGTGCCTATTATAACCAATGACCACTAAGTTAAGCAAGGCTGGGGATTCATGTGTAAATTTTACCAGTTGGAATGTCAAAGGTTTAAAAAATGTAATTAAACTTAACAAGGTCTTATCACATTTAGAACATTTAAATACTCATATTGGTTTTTTGCAAGAGACCCACTTAAAAAACCCAGATCATGCCAGACTTTGTAAGAAATGGATTGGTCACGTATTTCATTCTAAATTTCTCAGTAAATCTAGAGGGGTGGCAATTATTATCAATAAATGTATACCATTTTCTCCCTCAAAAACTTTAGTTGATTCCGGTGGTAGATATATTATTGTGTAAGGCCTTCTTTATGGTTTCAAAGTGACTCTTGCAAATATATTCGCACCAAAATATGATGATGAAAATTTTATCCAGAAAATATTTTCTTTACTCCCCGACTTAAACTCACACTCTCTCATTATGGGAGGTGATTTTAATTGTTCTCTGAACCCTTCTCTAGATCGTTCATCTACTAAATCTGCCCTACCCTCTAAAATGGCAATTATGCGCCAATCGCTTTTGACAACTTGTGGTCAGGCAGATGTATGGCGTTTTTTATATCCCACAGCACGACAATACTCGTTTTTCTCTCATGTTCACCACAATTACTCCCGTATTGACTACTTTTTCATAGACAAGAAATTGTTGTCTAAAGTAAAGGCCTGTTCTTATGCCAGAATTGTTATATCTGATCATGTTCCACTTTTACTTTCTCTTCAGTTAAAAGATTGGATAAGATGTCGGGGTCTCGAAGTTGGAAATTTAATTCTTTACTGCTCTCTGATAAGGCTTTCTGTGATACTTTAAAAAATCAATTAGATATATTTTTGGAGATAAACACCATCCCTGAGACCTCACCTTCCATAATTTGGGAATCTTTTAAAGCATATGCTCGGGGTCAAGTCATTTCATACTCAGCCTGTGTAAACAAACAAAGAAGGAAGAAGCAAGAAGAATTATCTGTGGAGATAGCTCGGCTTGATTCAGCTTATGCAGCTTCTCCAGATCCTGAAGTTTATAAAAAGAGACTCAAACTTCAATCTGATTTTAATATATTATCATCCCATCAGGCTGAAAAGTTATTGCAAAAGGCCAAACATGCCTTTTTTGAACATGGTGACAAGCCAAGTAAACTTCTTGCACTTCAGTTAAAGGAAAAGTCAGCTCAAAACTTAATATCTAAGATTCGGTCCTCCGATGGCCATTTGATCACTGACCCTGTTATTATTACTAAACAATTTAAAGATTACTACTCTTTGTTATACAAGTCAGAACCCCCCACAGATAGGTCCCTTATGGAAAATTTCTTTGAATCATTACCCATACCAATAACAAACGCAATGAGAAAAGAGCTAGAATTACCTTTTTCCGCAGAGGAGATAGTACTAGCAATTGAGAGCATGCAGAATGGCAAGACCCCTGGGCCGGACGGGTTTCCTGTTGAATTTTTTAAGACGTTTTCTCAAACACTTAAAACACCACTCCTAAACATGCTGTTAGATTCACTCAATAACGGTTGCCTGCCTCCAACCCTCCGTCAGTCTTGTATTTCTTTGATTTTGAAAAAAGACAAGGACCCGCACAAATGTGGCTCGTACAGGCCAATTAGTCTTCTGAATGTAGATGTAAAGATTCTGGCTAAAATGCTCGCAAGGCATCTTGAATCAGTTTTACCAGCAGTCATACATGGTGACCAAACTGGGTTTATTAAAAATAGATTACTGTCTCATAACATTAGAAGGGCATTTAATATAATTTATTCCTCTAACTCTCATCCATCAGAGGCTCTTCTTCTGCTTGACGCAGAGAAAGCCTTTTTGATCGGGTGGAATGGGATTACCTTTTCTATGTATTACAGAAATTCGGCTTTGGCCACACGTTCATATCCTGGATAAAACTTTTATATTCTTCCCCAGTATGCTCTGTTCGGGCCAATGGTGTATCCTCCTCTATTTTCCCCTTAAAACGTGGCACTAGACAAGGCTGTCCACTTTCACCTTTGCTTTTTGCATTGGTAATTGAACCATTGGCAATTGCCATTTGTAGTGAGAAGGCTATACAGGGAATTAGGAGAACTGGTGCTGTTCATAAAATCTCATTATATGCAGATGATGTGGTGCTCTATATCTCTGATCCGGTTGTGTTTTTACCCGAAGCTCTGAGAATTATAAACTCCTTTAGCCTCTTTTCTGGCTATAAACTGAATATAAACAAAAGTGAGTTATTTCCAATAAATTTTAAAGTTTCTGATGAACCAATGAATACTTCAATGTTTAAAGTCGCTTCACATAGTTTTAAATATTTAGGAGTAACAATTACACGTACAGTAAGTGTTTAGATTTATTCAAGGCTAATTTCACTACACTCCTCCAACGAGTTCAGAAAGATTTTACTCATTGGTCGGCTCTTCCCCTTTCATTGGCTGGACGTGTGAGTTCAGTGAAAATGAACGTTTTACCTAGATTTCTGTATTTATTTCAGTGTGTCCCAATTTTTATACCCAAATCTTTCTTTAAGACTCTAAATCAAAATATCTCATCTTTTATTTGGAACAAAGGACCAGCCAAAATTCATAGAGAAATACTTCAGAAACCAAAGCTTGAAGGCGGGTTTGCCCGTCCTAATTTCCTGTTTTACTACTGGGCAGCAAATATAAATTTTACATTATTCTGGTTCCAAAGTCATTTTGGGCTCAGTGATTGGGTCCCGTCTTGGGTCAGTATTGAAGAGGGTTCCTGTTTTCCTGCCTCGCCTGCCGCACTATTGTGCAGCCCTCTTACTGCTATCTCGCGCTGCCCTTATGGTAATACTATTGTCCGGCAGTCATTAAGAATTTGGTTCCAATTTCGAACCCATTTTGGTCTTCAGCGCTTACCATTGGTTTCACCTATAAACCGCAACCCCTTATTTCCCCCTTCACTTAATGACAAAGCATTTAACATTTGGCAGAGAGCAGGGATTTCAGTTGTCAATGATATTTACATGGATAATATTTTTCCCTGTTTTTCTCAATTGACACAAAAATTCTCTCTCCCTAGTGCACAATTTTTTTTGATACTTGCAACTTCGAAATTTTGTTAAAAAGTCATTCCCTGATTTTCCTAATCTTCCCCCAAAATCTACGCTCGATCAGATTCTTGAAGTAGCCTTAAATAAAAGAGGTGTGTTGTCTATGCTATGCAAGCTAATTTCCTCCATTTCCACTTCCTCTCTCTCTTTTATTAAACAACAATGGGAGTCGGATCTTTGTCTTACATTTGATGATGAGACTTGGAACCAGATTCTGTCCCTTGTTCATACCTCCTCTATTTGTGCACGTCATAGTCTTATCCAGTTAAAATTTATTCATCGAATTTACTGGACAAAAGTGAGATTGGCAAAAATCAAGCCTGGTATTGATCCTCTATGACCGTTGCCATCAGGCCCCGGCAGACATAATGCATATGTTTTGGACATGTCCATCGTTAAATTCTTTTTAGCTATCAATCTTTAATTGTTTTTCTTTAGTGACAAAGAAACAGATTGAGCCTTGCCCGTTGGTAGCACTTTTTGGACTTTCGTCAAAAGTCACTGATTTGCCTGGAAATACTGCAAAGTCCTTTGCTTTTTTAACATTATTAGCCAGACGGCACATTCTCCTGCTGTGGAAACAAAAACTCCCTCCATCTTTCGATGACTGGTTGAGAGATGTCATGAGTTTCATTCATTTGGAAAAAATTAGGTATACGTTAAAGGGTAACACTGGTATGTTTTCTGAGATCTGGAATCCCTTTATTATTTATTTTTCTGAATATAACTGTACTTCTAGAATGTCAAATTAAGGATTAAGATTTTATTATTTTTTGTGATAATGCTTGACATTCTTTATATTACAGCAGATATTGTGTTTTTTTTATGTTCTATTGCTTTAACTACATTTTAATTTATTGTATTATTATAATTTTTATCTTAATTTATTATTGTTATTTACTTTTTTTTTCTTCTTCTAGGGGGTGGGAAGGGGTATAAAAAAAGTATGTGTGTTTTTTTCAGGATTCTCCTGTATCTATATCCGGTTATTGTAAAATTTCAATAAATAGAAAAAAAAAAAAAAAAAAACTTTAAACATGTTCTCCCCACTCAGTGATGCACCCACTGAGAAACCTGATGAAAGAGCCCTAGTTACTGGCGACTCTCCCTGCTTACCCAGGATACATTGCAGACTGTCATCACTCAGTGGCTGGATGTCTAAGTGGTGCCCACAGAATAAAATTTTATAGACGTTTTATAGATAATTGGAAGAGTCATTGGGGTAAACCTGACCTGTTGAAAAGAGGGTCTTCATTCCTCCGGGGGTGGTGCCGCTTATCTCTCTAGAAATATGGCACATAGTCTTAGAGTTTGTACTTGACTAACTAGGTCAGGAAGCAGACAGACTGGCTAAACTGACCGTCTGCTAACCACCTCATGTCACAGAAGTCAGTTATTTCTCAGCACATAGAAACCCTTTCACTTAGATGTCATACTATAGAGATATCACTCTATAGAGCAGTGGTCTCCAACGTGGTGCCCGCGGGCACCTGGTAGCCCGCGTGGAGTCTCTGAGTCGCCCGCCGAGCACGTTCTATAAATAGCCTGAATTGTAATCTTTCATTTTTTTTATGATAA
The DNA here is from genome assembly GCF_963082965.1 of Carassius carassius. NCBI lineage: Eukaryota > Metazoa > Chordata > Actinopteri > Cypriniformes > Cyprinidae > Carassius > Carassius carassius. The sequence continues at coordinate 17,403,788 of NC_081756.1, read as the reverse complement.
TGGCATAAAATGAGAAAATAACTATTGGTGACATTTCATATACCATTAAAACATAATAAAATAATTCAATAATTCAAAAAAAAAAAAAATAGAATTGGCACGTCTCTCTATCTCTCTCTTTCTGGGGTCTCGTGCGCGCACCTCTCTCTCTCTCTCGCTCTTCGTCTCGCGCACCTCTCTGTCTCTCTCTCTCGCTCTGCGTCTCGTGCGCGCACCTCTCTTGTTCTCTCTGCGTATCGCGCGGCAGAGGAGCAGCGTTTTAATTTAGTTAAACACAGATATTATGTTGCTTTTCTAATTTTACATGCAAGTATGTAAAGTATATCATTCAGTCACTATTTCATATTTATGCCGTTGTTCTTTCTCCCTTTCCCCCCGTGATTTTGTCTATATCGCGAATATAAGACGACCCCCCATTTTTTAGGACAAAAAAGCCTATTTTTAGGACAGAAAAACTACGGTAATTATATATTCAATAGTCATATTTAACAATATTAGTAATATTGTTAAATATGACTATTGAATATATAATTACCGTAGTTTTTTTGTCCTAAAAATATAGGCTTTTTGTTGTTATACAACAACAAACTGTAATATTATATTACAGTTTGTTGTTGTATTTTTCAAAACTTGAAACTGTGTGTGTGTGTGTGTGCCTATATCAAACAAGTAGCCCTCAAGACTATTTTATCCCTTCAGGGAGCCCTCACTCACAAAAAGGTTGGAGACCCCTGCTATAGAGAGTCTGTTCCCTGAACTAGCAAATACAAGAAACATCCAAAACAATTTAAGGGTAGCAATTTAATTGATGTTCAAAACATAAAAAACAGATATAATTCAGATAAACAAATGATAAAGCTAGACAATGAATATTAGATCCCTTTCTACAAAACCACTTTTTATAAATTATATGATTACAGATCATAACATGCTTTGTTTGACAAAAACCTGGCTAAAACCAGATGATTACATTATTTTAAATGAGTCTATCCCCCCCCCCCCCGGTTATAAACATTAGCCACGTCCAAAAGGTAAGGGGGGATGTGTTGCTACAATTTATAGTAATATTTTCAGTATTTATCAGAGCTCTGGTTTCAAGTATAATTCATTTGAAGTAATGAGGATTCAAATAACATTACCCAGAGAAACAAGTGTTAACCATAAATCCCCTTCGATGTTTGTACTTGGCTACTGTATACAGGACACAAGGACACCATACAGACTTTATCAAAGAATTTGCTGATTTTCTATCTGAGTTGATAATGAAAAAGATGCATTGGGATTAGCATTTATAGATATTCTGACCTCTATCAGTTAGACAACACGTGTCAGGGTTTAGTCATTGTCGGAATCATACTTTAGATTTAATACTGCATTTAAATTTTGTAGCAGAGTGATGATATCTTGGATCATTATCTGCTCTTATGTATACTCCATATAACTAAAGCTGCACATTCAACTCCTTGCTACAAATCTGGTAGAAACATCACTTCTACCACAAAAGACGTATTATAAATAATATTGTAAATAATTTTCCAATTCCTCAGCATAGCAAATAGCTCAGAAAACATCAAGATGTAACAAACTATTAAATCTCTCTTTTCTATCACTTTAGATACGGTTGCTCCTTTACACTTAAAGAACATTAAGGAAAACACCAGTTTTCCTTAATGTTCCTTAAAGAACATTAAGGAAAACAGTTTGCCACCGTGGTATAATGAGCACACCTGTGCCTTAAAGAGAGCAGCCCGGAAAATGGAGTGCAGCTGGAAGAAAACAAAACTAGAAGTATTTCATATTGCATGGCGGGAAAGTACTTCTTATAGAAAAGCTCTGAAAACTTCTAGATCCACTTACTTTTAGTCTCTCTTAGAAGAGAACAAACAAAGTCCCAGGCATTTAATCAATACAGTGGCTAAATTAACGAAAGATAAAACCAACAGACAAAGAGATTTCCCAAAAGCACAGCAGTAATGACTTTATGAACTTCTTTACTTCCAAGATCAATGCTATTAGAGATAAAATTATAACCATATAGCCGTCAGCCATAGTATCAATCAGAAATGCACTATAGATCACCTGAGGAACAATTCCACTCATATAGATATAGAATATAATGGATATAGAATGGAAGAATTGTATAAACTTGTCAAATCATCAAAACCTACAACATGTTAGACACTATTCCATCTAAGCTACTAAAAAAGGTGCTTCTGGAAGTCAAAGATCCTCTTCTAAATAATAATTTATCAATGTCTTTAGGATATGTTCTTAAAACCTTCAAACTGGCTGTTATTAAGCCTCTCATTAAAAAAAACACAACTTGATCCTAGAGAATTAGTTAATTACAGACTGATCTCAAATCTTCCTTTTCTGTCAAAAATTCTAAGAAAGGCAGTATCCTCAAAAAAAAGTATGTTCTTTTTTGTAAAGAAATGGTATCTCTGAGGATTTCCAGTCAGGATTTAGACCGTATCATAGTACTTAGACTGCTCTCATCATAGTAACAAATGACCTGGTCTTATCATCCTATCGTGGTTGTATTTCTCTGTTAGTGCTGCGTTTGACACTATTGAGTATACTACAAAATGATGTTGGCATTAGTGGAATTGCATTTTAATGGTTCAAATCTTACTTATCTGACTATCATCATTTCATAGCATTAAATGATGAGATATCATATCGATCCCAAGTACAGCATGGAGTGCCACAAGACTCTGTACTAGCACCATTGTTTTTCACACTTTACATGTTAGCCTTGAGAGATATTATCAAGCAACATGGTGTTAGCTTTCACTGTTATGCTGATGATACTCAGCTCTATATTTCCTTGCGGCCCGATGAAACATACAAATTTGCTAAACTTATGGAATGGATAGTTGATATAAAAAACGGTATGACTAGTAATTTCCTACAGCTAAATTCTGAAAAAAAAACAGAGATGTTAATTATTGGACCCAAAACCTCTGCATGTATAACCCAAAACACTGTCTAACACTTGATAGCTGGGCTGTTAATTCCTCGTCATCAGTTAGGAAGCTAGGTGTGCTATTTGATATTTCCAGCTGGTCCAAAATGCAGCAGCTAGAGTTCTTACTAGAACCAGGAAGTACGACCATATAAGCCGGGTTTTGTCAACTCTGCACTGGCTCCCTATTGAAAAATGAATAAATTTTAAAACATTGCTAATTACTTATAAAGCACTGAATGGTTTAGCTCCTCAATACTTGATCAAGCTCATCTCGCATTATAGACCTTCACGTCCACTGCAATCTCAAAACTCTGGCCATTTGATAATACCTAGAATATCAAAATCAACTGCAGGCGTCAGATCCTTTTTCTATTAAGCGCCAAAACTCTGGAACAATCTACTTAGTGTTCTTCAGTAGGCAGACACACTCTGTCAGTTTAAATCTAGATTAAAGACCCATCTCTTTAACCTGGCATACACATAACACACTACGTCCCCCTTGGAATTATAAGGTTCTATCTGCATTCCAAGTAGTTTTGAAATATTGAGCTTCAAAGTTTTTGCATTCCATTCGACTGTGTAGATAGAACCTTATTGTTTTTTAAATAAAAATCCCATAATGTATACAACATAAAACAAATCTATCACATAATGTAAATAAGTTGTCACATAATAACAATATAGGAATAACAAAATTTTGACAAAAATGTCAGATAGAACCTTATAATTCCAAAGGGACGACTATCATATTTAAACAATTTAAATCTGTTAAAGGATTGTTAGGCTGCATTAATTAGGTAAACCGGAACAGGGAACACTTCCCATAACATCTGATGTACTTGTTACATCGTTTGAAGAATGTCATCTACGCTAATATTAGTCTCTTTTATTCTTATTCCGAGGGTTACCATAGCCACCCAGAACCAGTCTGTATCTACAGGTGCATCTCAAAAAATTTGAATATCATGGAAAAGGAGTTTTTTAATTTTTTTATTCGGATGGTTATGACTTACAGCTTAGGAAAATAAAAAATATATAAATTAGAATATTCAATTTTGAGCTTGATTAATTTGATTAATTTTGAGAATAAATACTGGATACCTCTTGGGCTAGTTTACCCTCGGCAAGGAAGGTAAGCCACAAGGTCATTGCTGAAAAGGCTGGCTGTTCACAGAGTGCTGTATCAAGATATATTCAAAGAAAGTTGACTGCAAGAAAAAAGTGTGGTACGAAAAGATGCTCAAGCAACAGGGATGACCACAGCCTTGGGAACATTGTCAGGAAAAGCTGATTCAAGAACTTGGAAGAGCTTCACAAGGAGTGGACTGAAGCTGGAGTCAGCGCATCAAGAGTCACCACACTCTTCTGTCTTCAGGAAAAGGGCTACAGCTGTCACATTTCTAGAACAAAACCACCCCCGAACCAGAAAAAATGTCAGAAGCATTTCACCTGGGGTAAGGAGAAAAAGAACTGGACTGTTGATCAGTGGTCCACAGTCCTCTTTTCAGACGAAAGTAAATTTAGCATGGAAATCAAGGTCTGGAATCTGGAGGAAGACTGGAGAGGCACAGAATCCGAGCTGCAGTCCAGTGTGAAGTTTCTGTCAGTGATGATTTGGGGTGCCATGATGTCTGCTGGTGTTGCTCCATTGTGTTTTATCAAGTCCAAAGTCAATACAGCCGTCTATCAGGAGATTTTGGAGCACTCTTATGCTTCCATCTGCTGACAAGCTTTATAAGGATGCTGATTTCCTTTTCCAGCAGGACTTTAGCACCTGCCCACATTGCCAAAACCACTTCCAAGTGGTTTGATGACCAAGATATTACTGTGCTTGATTGGCCAGCCAACTCACCTGACCTGAACCTCAGAGAGAATCTATGGGGTATTGTGAAGAAGAAGATAAGTAACATCTGACAAACAATACAGAGGAGCTAAAGGCCACTATCAAAGAAACCTGGGCTTCAATAACGCCTTAGCAATGTCACAGGCTGATCGCCTCCATGCCACACCGCACTGAAGCAGTAATGCAAAAGGAACCCCAACCAAGTATTGAGTGAATAATTAAACCTGCTTTGGAGATCTTGAACATTCCTGTTTTGCAAATCTTTCTTTGATAGATCTTTGAGAAAATATTCTATTTTTTTGAGATACTGAATTTGTAATTTTCCTAAGCTGTAAGTCATAATCATCAGAATTAAAACAAAAAAAACTCTTGAAATATTTCAGTATGTGTGCAATGAATCTAGAATATAAGAAAGTTTGCTTTTTTCACTCTTTGTTATATTGCAGTCATTTGCTAAAATCATTCAAGTGTACATTTTCCTCATTAATGTACACACAGCACTCCATATTGACAGAAAAAACACAGAACTGTTGATATTTTTGCACATTTATTAAAAAAGAAAAACTGAAATATCACATGGACCTAAGTATTCAGACCCTTTGCTCAGTATTTAGTAGAAGCACCCTTTTGATCTAATACAGCCATGAGTCTTTTTGGGAAAGATGCAACAAGTTATTCACACCTGGATTTGGGGATCTTCTGCCATTCCTCCTTGCAGATCCTCTCCAGTTTTGTCTCTCCAGAGATGCTCAATTGGGTTTAAGTCAGGGCTCTGACTGGGCCAGTGAAGAACAGTCACGGGGTTGTTGTGAAGCCACTCCTTCGTTATTTTAGCTGTGTGCTTAGGGTCATTGTCTTGTTGGAAGGTGAACCTTCGGCCCAGTCTGAGGATCTGAGCACTCTGGAGAAGGTTTTCGTCCAGGATAACCTGTATTTGGCCGCATTCGTCTTTCCCCTCGATTGCAACCAGTCGTCCTGTCCCTGCAGCTGAAAAACACCCCGTTGGGACTGTATTGGACAGGTGATGAGCAGTGCCTGGTTTTCTCCACACATACCGCTTAGAATTAAAGTCAAAAGGTTCTATCTTGGTCTCATCAGACCAGAGAATCATTCAGGAAATTATTAGCAAACTCCATGGGGGCTTTCATGTGTCTTGCACTGAGGAGGGGCTTCCGTTGGGCCACTCTGCCATAAAGCCCCGACCGGTGGAGGGATGCAGTGATGGTTGACTTTCTACAACTTTCTCCCACTTCCCGACTGCATCTCTGGAGCTCAGCCACAGTGATCTTTGGGTTCTTTTTTACCTCTCTCACCAAGGCTCTTCTCCCCCGATAGCTCAGTTTGGCCGGACGGCCAGCTCTAGGAAGGGTTCTGGTCATCCCAAACATCTTCCATTTAAGGATTATGGAGGTCGCTGTGCTCTTAGGAACCTTAAGTGCAGCAGAATTTTTTTTTTTGTAACCTTGGCCAGATCTGTGCCTTGCCACAATTCTGTCTCTGAGCACTTTAAGCAGTTCCTTTGACCTCATGATTCTCATTTGCTCTGACATGCACTGTGAACTGTAAGGTCTTATATAGACAGGTGTGTGGCTTTCCTAATCAAGTCCAATCAGTATAATCAAACACAGCTGGACTCAAATGAAGGTGTAGAACCATCTCAAGGATGATCAGAAGAAATGGACAGCACCTGAGTTAAATATATGAGTGTCTCAGCAAAGGGTCTGAATACTTAGGACCATGTGATATTTCAGTTTTCCTTTTTAATAAATCTGCAAAAATGTCAACAATTCTGTGTTTTTCTCTCTAGTTCTAGTTCACAACATTTTTGAATAAGCATCTGTACTCTTTGCTCCACTACATTTGTAATGAGTGTTGCAGTGACATAACATTTTGCATGGCACCTAGCTTTTTCTGCAGCAGTTCATTTCTGCTACAAAAGAAGTGATATCACCAACTACAGGACACTGAAAGTACAATATCTTGTGCATTTTGCCCTTATACTCACCCAAACCTGTCATCAAGGCTATACTTTACGTGAATTTGAGTACCTTATCAACGGCTACGAGGCTGAAACCAGCTCAACCAGTGCAAGAAAGCTTTGACTTTTTATTGTACTTAACATTATTTTTTCTCTATTCTCCTGTTTTGCTATTATTATTGTAAACGTTCAATAAACAAATCAAGCAAAAAAAGAAAAAGAAAAGAGATTAATAAATAAAAGTGATTGCTCTTCTCACAAATGAACTCTTCTTGTTTTTCAATGGCATGTCTCTTTGACTAGTGTATCTTTGAGACAATATTACTGAAGTTGTTTTTAAATTGATGACTTGTAACTTGTAGTGGATAAATTTTTACTGAAATGTACCTGTACTTTCCATCAAGTATGGTTTTCAGGTACTCTTTACACCTCTGGTCCAATATACCTATAGTGATTATTTGTCCTATCAGTTTTTGTGGAAGTGACACTGAAAAGGACGCTGAACTGAAATACGTGAAAGATTTTTGCTACTCTCTCATAGCAGAATCATTCATTTCCACGAAAAAGACAGAATCAAATATTACATTTGTTGAAGGCTAGTCTGTTAATATACATTTAAAACACAAATACATTTATTTACATTTATATGCAAAGTAAAATCATTGCACATCTGTTTGTAACATACACAATGCATTCAAAGTTAAATTAATTTTCTAAATCTGATAAATAATTCCCAAGATAACGCACAATGACTGTGCAAACATAAGGCATAAGAAATAGGTTAACCTGACAATGAGATGCAATCAGATTAATATTTGGCTAGCATTTCCTGAAATGTAATTATGCTCACAGCGATTGACAGAAATGTTGTTACATTTCAAAGTTGAGAAATGATGAGTACTCAGTAAAGTAGTTAAATGTATTAAATTGTTTCCTGTGCTATCCCTGATACTTGACAAAAATTAAACTTTGTACACATTGTGTTAAATTTACATTTACATTTAATCATTTAGCAGACGCCTTTATCCAAAGCAACAAATGAGAAGAGCAATAGAAGCAATCAGACAAATGACATGGCAACAGTATACAAGTGCTGTGACATGTCTCAGTAAGTCTGGCACAGTACACATAGCTCTGTATTTTTTTTTATTAAATGGACTGGAATAGAATAGAATAGAATAGAATAGAATAGAATAGAATAGAATAGAATAGAATAGAATAGGTAAGTGCTAGTATTTGTTCGTCAGGTGCTGGCAAAAAAGATTTTGAAAATGGCAAAAGACTGAGCTGTTTGAATTGAAATAGTGATAGTGATTTTGTGCCTCTTTGGGATGGCAACACAAGGCATTGTTTACTTGCAGAATGCAAGCTTCTGGAGGGAGCATAAGTTTGAACTAGAGAGTTCAGGTGCAACGCCATTGCCAGTTGTTGTCTTGTAGGCAAACATCAGTACCTTGAATTTTATGCAAGCAGCTACTGGTAGCCAGTATAAACTGATGAAGAGAGGTGTAACATGAGCTTTTTTTGTCTTGTTTAAAGACCATTCTCGCTGCTGCATTCTGGATTGCAGAGGTTTGATAGTACATGTGGGAAGGCCCGCCAAGAGAGCATTACAATAGTCCAGTCTGGAGAGATCAAGAGCTTGGACAAGAGTTGTGCAGCTTGCTCTGATAGGAAGGGTCTAATCTTCCTAATGTTGTATAAGGCAAATCTGCAGGAACCGCCTGTTGTAGCAATATGGCCTGTGAAGCTTAACTGATCGTCGATTACAACTCCAAGGTTCTTGGCTGTCCTGGAAGGAATTATGGTTGACGAACCCAGCTGTATAGAAAAGTTGTGATGAAGTGCTGGGCTGGCTGAGAACACATAACAGTGACAAGAAAATCCATGCTTTTGAATGACAGACTGACATGTAGATGGAGAAGAGAAGAAATCCAAGCACTGAGCCTTGAGGAACCCCAGTAGTAAGAAGTTGTGAACCTCACCCCTCCCAAGACAACCTGAAAGTCCTACCTGAGAGGTAAGACTTGAACCACTAGAGTGCGGTTCCTAAAATGCCTATCCTTATGAGGGTGGACCAGAGGATCTGGTGGTTACTTGTGTCAAAAACAGCAGACATATCCAGCAAGGTGAGTACTGAGGTCTTGGAAGCTGCTCTTTCCAGCCTCAGGGCTTCAGTAACAAAGAGCAGGGCAATCTCAGTTGAGTGGCCACTTTTGAAGCCAGATTGGTTATTGTCCAGGAGGTTTTTTTGTACAAGGAACATAGAGAGTTGGTTGAACACAACTCGCTCAAGTGTCTTTGCAATGAGCGGAAGAAGGGACGTAGTTTTCTAAAAGTGCTGGATTTAGAGAGGGTTTCTTAAGCAGTGGGGTTACCTGAGCCTGCTTAAATGCTGTGGGAAATGCACCAGTGTGAGGAGAGGTGTTGATAATGTGAGTAAGCGCAGGTATGACTAAAGAAGAAATGGCCTGAAGTATGTGAGTGGGGATAGGTTCAAGTTTCAAAATTGTTATTTGGGGTCTAACGTTTAAAACTCAGGGCTTCTCAAAGGCTGTTTGCTAGTTTAGATGACATAGCAACTGCTGGATTGAAGGGCTACACCTGATTTTCACACAGCTTTTTACAACACCAAACTCTAAACATGTGAGTAGCATCCTTCCTTATAAAAACATAGAGCAAAGAGTCAGCAAGTGGATTTAAATACAACATGATTCCTGACACTGAATGTAAATAATCGTAGTAGCTACTTATTCCGTGCTTAAAGGATACTGTAAAAATTAAGTTTTTCACAATGCTTGGTTGGAACAACACAGTGTAATTGAGAAGTACAAGAGCCAGTATCATCAAAATACTCTTTCTTTCATCAGGGGTGACTACGACCGAATGAGACAGTGCCTTCCATGAACCCACGAAGGAAAACGCAACCAGTGGATAAGGTAAAAAAATAAAAATAAAAACATCTACTTTAGGTGCAATAATCTTTTGATTATAGTGTTGCCCAAACTAAAAAGCATATCAGAACTAAATTCCTACATAAATGATGAGGTCGGTACCAAACAGGGTATTAGATCATTATGTATCTTTCCATTGAGATACAGACCATGAAGCCAATGTTAAATACTCAGGATATAAACATGAAATAGCCTAGAAAAAAGAATACATTCTGTTTTTATATTGACACAAATCTGTATGATATCAGAAACAAATAGATTTATGATGAATAAAGGGACAACATGGTTATACCTGAGCAGACAACACAATCCATAGAGTGCCAGAAATTAAATTACAACAAACTCAATGGGAAAAATAATCCAGATAACCACCATTTCAGATGAAGATGTACACACAACTGTCTTCACAGATGTCCAGTTTAATATCTCAAGGTAACCAAGCTAAACAGTTTACTTCCAACTGGAATGTCATGTTGGTTGAGGTTTCAGTGCAGACCATGTTCTGTGAACTGGGCTTAGAATGTTCAAACTCATGTAACTGGCTTTATTCATGTAAGTTTTATGATGTATTGTAAGCTCAAGTTTTGCTATTAGCAGACATGCTGCTGCCAACCTCTATTGAGAGACGCACAGACTTGAGTTAATTCACATGCACCTAATCTCTCCCTGTATCATAAGTGCATTACTCTTATCAACAGCTCAAGTCTCCATTACTAGGTCTGAAATGACGTTTTGGAATGAGCAACTGAAGCATAGGATGAGATGTGTAAGAAATTAATCCTACACACAAGAGCATTTTATAGACAAAAACCTGACAAATGTCTTGAAATACAACATCTGAACAATGTCTTGAGGTGTGGTAACTGGAATAATTGACTCCACGTCTTGGCCGTGCTATTTTAGATGGGATTATATTATAATAATTTAACAGTCCCTGTCATTTAATCCTTACTTATTTTTGGCCAACAATCTAAGGTATAAGACACTGCAGAATGCCCTGGACCAAGTGTACAAGTACAGGGAGTGTTTTCAGGAAGTTATTTTACATATTTATTTTTATTTATTGAATGACGATTACACTCGGTTGTCAAAGAAAATAAATAAATAATGATGAATGAACAGCGAATAACTTGGCAATTAAATATCTAAATTTTATTATCCTATGCATATGAAAACACATATACCTTAATTGTTTGTTGTGATTTAGCCTAGATTTCGGTCCATCCTGTGATACTCCTCGACCTGAAACACAGGAGAATTTGCTTTATTGCCATTAGAAAATAATCAACTAAGCATACTTGAAAAGTAACAAGAAGGTGAATTTGTATGGCTCTTTTCTATAACCTATTTAATAATTAATACTGCTTTAAAAATCAAACTCAATGTTGATTGTAAACTGCAACATATACTTGCCAAAATCTGCCATAGAAAAGTATAAAGGTTGTATATTTTATGCATTTATTTATCTAAGAGATATATATATATATTTCTGTAAAATATAAAAAAAATTTCTATTAAAAAATCAGGTAATTATAAAACCTGCTATTTGTATACTATAATATAATATAATAAAGGTTAAATAATTTTCCAAGAAAAAAAAGAATTAACTGTAAAAACAAAACATCTAAGAAACTAATAATGAGCTTGCAGGTAAGAAAGAACAATGGAAAGGTTTTACCTCACACAGAGGCTGTTGGCTGATATGGTTGGCAGTAACTGATGAAGAAACATTATTACAGAGAATGGGAGGAGTTCTTAATGCTTAATTGCCTCCTTCCTCCATGAGTACTAAGAGTAATAGTTGGCTAAAATGTCCTGAAATGAAATCATTATAACTGTGGATTACAAAAATGAATAATGATGAGTGGCTGGTAAAATGGTTTACTTTAACGGAGTATGGAATTAGTATTTCAGTACATTTACATTTAGTCATTCAGCAGATGCTTTTATCCAAAGCAACTTACAAATGAGGACAATGGAGACAATCAAAATCAGCAAAAGAGCAATGATTTACAGTGCATAAATTACTTATGACTTAAAAGTTTAAGATAAACAAAAACAAGAGATTTGTGTACATTTTGACTGAAAGGATCATTATTGCATGCAATTTTATATATATAGTTTTATTGAAAAAAAAAACCCTGCAAAATATTTTACCACACATATTTGAGAACACGCATGTCATTTATCAATTAAAACTCATGCAAAGGTTTCCTACTCATGGTGACATGCTCAGAGGCCAATCTGAACAGCTGAAGAACTGGCAAAGTTCTCCCAACACAGCATGTTTATCACTCTCCTCTTTTATAAAGAGCACCGAAATGAATGTTTAGTAAAACAACTTTTCAGAATTTCTTCAATCATGACTTCATGTACTTTCTTCTTTTAGGACCTTTATTACGTGAGTCCTCATGGTATAAACATGTCTGTCAACTTATCATCTTATCAACTTAACTTATCACATATCAGCATTAACTTTCACAGTAGTGCTGCTGTCTTGTAAAGAGATGAAAAACATCTTCTGATAATCAAACAGATTGTTCTGTTAAGCACAATGTCAATAAGCGATACTTTCAGATCCAGAATATCTCCAGGGACCTGCTGGCTGTTTATGTACAAAACATGTAACTCACTTCAGGGTGATTACATGAATGTTGAATTACTATACTTCTCAGATTTCCTGCAAAAGCGGGGAAGGGGGATTATAAGGAATGATGTACTTTTGGTGAATACATTACTGGTGTGTGGTTATTATTAGATGTCTACCAAGCAACAGCCTATGAAATTCCTGTAATTTCTATACATTTTTAATGGATAGCACTGTAAAGCAATTAATAAAAACAAAATGTGCAAACTGCAAAACGGACATACAGGGAAATCTAAAGTTTGGGGTCGGTAAGAATTTTTACAAATATTTTAGAAATATGTCTATTATCCTCACCAAATATGCATTTATTTGATCAAAAGAAAAAAAAAAGTAATATTGTGAACTAGATATTTCTATTTTAACATATTTAACGAATTTATTAATGTGATGGCAAATCTGAATTTTCTAATTTTTTTTTTTTTAAATCCCGGTTGAAAGTATTAATTTATATATAAAAAAAAACAACCAAAAAAAAAACAAAAAACCTTCTAACCCCATACATTTGGTAGTATACATTCATTTATGTTGGCATATTTTGGGTACATTACAGCGAGTAACTGAAAATTAGACATGGCAAAAAAAAAAAGAAAAGCTTACATGAAAGGTGCTCATCTTTGAAGAGCTGTTAAAATATGTACTGCTAAAAAAGTCTGCAAGGAAACCTGAAAATACTCTTTTTCCTCAAAGTGTACAATCATGACAATCAGATCTGCTCAATTCCTTTTAATGATACATACGACATGAGTTAATAAATCCCAGCACTGAACAACTATGTTTAAATGAATAAAGCTACAAGTATTCACACCCTCAAGACTGTAGCTCAGTCAGATAATACAGTCAAATTAATTCTGTGCCAGACATATAAGAGCTTGTTTTATTTTTGGCCTGTATGTAACTTAATTATATGGATAGTAGAGGGAGCACAGGGAGTGAAGGATAAACCAATAGGACCAACTGTAAAAAGTTAACCAGCAAGACTTATCGGTTACACTTTATTTTGATAGTCCACTTTAGACATTCTACTAGCAGTAAGTAACTTTGCAACTACTTGTCAACTAGCTGTTAGTAGAGTATTAGTAGACTGTCTGCTTAATATCTTCTAACACTTTCTTTGTCAACTTATTGTCAACTTATACTAAGCCTAAACCTACCCCAAACACTAACCCTAAACTTACCCTAACAGTCTACTCTGAGAGATAGTAGACATGTAGTTGCAAATTTCTGAGATTTAGTTGATATGTAGTTGACATGTAGTTACAAAGTTACTTATAGTCAGTAGAATGTCTAAAGTGGACTATCGAAATAAAGTGTAACCGACTTATCTTGATTAACCAGCTTCACCAAGCTAGTCAGTCAGATCGATCAAACTCCAGTTGCCTGCATGAGCAACCAAGCTCATTATACAATGTGCACTAACCGCTCCAACACACAGGGTTATAAATTGAGAGTTACAGCATGAGAAAAACATAAAAAGTGTAGCTGACTGAAAACATTGCACGGCCACATAATATAAATGTCTGCTGAGATATGAAAGCAATAATGATACCCTTAATTTCATGGAAGTAACTGGAAATAGCTGACAAGCATGGAAATCCAGAAACAGGTCTCGTGTGAGGCCTACAACCTTATTTAAGATGTTTTTATCCTCTTTTACAGTGCTAGTATAAAGCCTTTTACATACAGAATTGCTGAACCGCTAAAGAAAACCTACTACTGTACCATACACTGCAATTTGTCTTGTGCTTTGTTGGTAAACTTCAATAAATAAATAAATAATTCCTTAAACCACATCAGCTGGGTATAATCATAATCTTTGATTCCATCTATATGTGGATCTCTGGCCCTCGTGACATCTTGCAGATAAAATGGTGGATCAGTCTCTCTGAAAAGATCAACCAGAGCTCGAGGCACATGAGCGAGACTAACCCCCACTTCTGTCCTTTCTTCATCACATGACAGAGATTGGACAGACAGTTTTATATGTCAGAACTGTCCATTTTAACGAAAGGAAAAAGGAGAAATAAAATGCAGGAAAAAATGCCACTTTCAGAAAGTGCTCCCATTTCTCTGGGCTTGGGAAGTCTTACAGACATGCTAATCAAATCATGATTAAAGCATCTGATCAAAACACGCTTTGGATTACTCGTACTGAAGAGCAGAAGTGTTTACGGCCCTTCCTCCGGGCCGCTGTGGTTTGCTGGACACTCTCTTGAGTTGAGGCTTCTACAGGAGTCTAAGGAACCCCTCCGTAGCTCTTCCGTAATTGCTTACCTTGGGGGACATGCATAGGGTTGAAGAGCATGCATGAGATTAGAGTTAGAATAAGAGATATTATTGAGAAGAACCTACAGTACAGTCTACTTTCGCAGAAACCCAGCAAGAGTGACCATATTGCACTGTGAAGGCAACTGAGCCAGTTCCAACACTTTGTCGCATCTCTTGTGTCTGTTTTGAGGGTATGTGAGCCCTGCTCCGACTGAAGCGCTTCAAGCTTCACAGTGCATTCCCTCATTCCACAGTAAGTGCCTTCAGCGCCGCCGGCAGGCTCAGGGGGGGACTGAGGCAGCATGGATCTTCCCTTGCTGAAGAAGATGGAAAAACTTAGGGCAGAGTGCAGTGTGGAGGGAGGTCAAGAGGTGAAAAACTGGAAGGTTTCATTGCTCACTCGCTGGGGTACGTGGGGTAGTGTGTCGGGGGTTGAGGGCAGCCATGGCCCACAGGAAAGGTTGACTGTCTTTCTGGAGGAAGGCGTTTAGAGAAGAGGTCAGTGTCCACTCCTGGTTGAGTATCACCGTAGATGTCACCTGAAAGAGGATGACAGGAGTTAATGGGACGGCTAAATAGCATAGTCTGCTTAATTTTGCATGCACAAGCAGTAACAGGTTGTTTGTGTTACTTTAAAGCAGAAAATAAAGTGGTTTCTGGGTTACTATACAGATTTTTATTTTAATAACACCAAAAATTATAAAATGGTCATCAGAGATTTTCTATTTCAGTATGTATTTTAAAATATCTTTTTTTTTTCCTGTGATGGCAAAGCTAATCTAAACTTCAGTGTCACATGATCCTTCAGAAATCATTCTAATATGCTGATTTGGTGTTCATTAAATATAATTTATTATCAATGTTTAAAACAGTTGTCCTGGCTCAATATTTTGAGGAAACTGTAATACATGTTTTTCAGGACTACTTGAATAAAAAATAAAAAAAATAATCTTTTAAAAACATTATAAATATTGTTACTACTGTGTTTACATCAATTTAATGCATCTTTGCTAAATAATAGTAACTTTTTTTCCAAAATAATTCCAACTGACCCCAAAGCTAGGACACATTTCTCAATACTTAGGTCACTTTTTCAAAACCCTTCACACAGCGTGTGTCTATATGGGCTAAACTGTGAATCATTTATCATTGCTTTAGCACAAAATGCATTAACTGATGACATCTGTCAAATTACATGAATCTTTTTATCACTTTGAAACTTTATGTAATATAAAAGCCAATTAGCATGTTTAAATAAAGTTTTCAAAACTGTTAAACTTAAGTTCAAAACATAGCACAGTACAAAAATAAATAAGACAGAAATTTGCAACATTTCTAGAGTAATATCATATAGAAAAACATTCTGAATGTAAAAAATCTAATACTATCAAAGCAGTTGCATGTAGCTGAAAATCTTCATAAGTGACTTTAGTATTGGGAAATGTGTCCTAGCGACTGTAAAAAAAAAAACTGTAAATGTACATGTGTGACTATGTAAATATTTGAATAATCAGGACTGAGTCAGCGTTGATGGATAGGCATTGTTTGTATGTTTGTCACTTTGTGTGAAACTTGCTTCAAGACTTTTTCTTCAAATAATTTACTCCGTTATTTTATGTTGCTCCATAGAAGACTACATGTCACAAGGTTGTTGATAAATAGTTTAATATTGTGCTTTCTGGGACTGCTACTTGCAACAACATTAGTTTTCGCAGCTGTGTTTTAGCCATGCGGCACCAAGCTCCTATAATGTGATTATTGTACTGACACACACTTATCAACACTGTTCAAACACACCGTTGGCAGTGTCCACCCCAGCCTGCGATCCGGTGATGTGGTGCCAGAAAGCACTTCGTGGTAAGATTGCTGTCGGGGTGCAGGGGTAGGATGTCCCCTCTAAACCCTTAGATAAAAGCTGGTGAGAGATAGAAGAAGAGAGATGGAAAAGAATTTCAATTAGTTTGCTAATAACACAATTATGCCTTTGGTTCTGTGGTTTTGAGAAGTTGTAAGACAGGAAGAAAATCAGCAGTCTGCCGTCTCTCCAGCTTTGTTTTAATACACACTATGTGTGTCTACTGTTTCCAAATATTGGGTTAGTAGGACTTTTTTTATTTAAGAAATTAATTATTGTATTCAGCAAGGATGCATTCAATTGTAAAAAATATATACTGTTATGAGAGTTTTATATAAAAAAACAAGTAATTTCTATTTCAAATAAATGCTTTTGATTCACCAAAGAATCCTAAAAAAATTATCACTGTTTCCACAAAAATATTCAACAGCACAACTGATTTTAGCTGTGATAATATGAAATTATACTTTCTGTTAAATGTTACTTAAAAGATCACGTAACACTGAAGACTGAAGTAACAGCTGCTGAAAATTCAGCTTTGCCTCTTCAGGAATAAAATACATTTTAATAATACTTTAAGAATTATTGTAATAATACTTAACAATATTACTGATTTACTGTATTTTTGATCAAATAAATTAAAACTCTAAATAAATAGTATATTGTACTGTATATTATCAAAGTAAAAAGTTGAACTGATTTGAGACTGTTCCAAAGAAGGTCTTTTGCACAGAGGAATTCACAAGGCCAGTGTGGCAAAATTGCTTATTATAGTGACCTAGAAATAGAGAAGACTATTTTTGTTGAAATGTCTTAGTTTTAAATGTGTCAAAACTTTGAAAATCTATTTTGAATCAGAAAATAGACAAAGTGGCCTCAGGCATTTGAACCCACTGCATGCTTTGGTTACCTTGCTGTTTTTTTCCATTTCCATAAGGACTCTCTTATGCTGCTCAGCTATAGCCAGAGTAGAAGAATGAACCCTTTGGTAGATCTGCTCTCCTTCCCGTGTCTGGAAAGTATACAGGCCCTCCCCACTGTCACACATCCTAAAAAATAACAAACAAGATAACAATACACAATCTAGCAAAGCAAACAAGAACGAACCCATTAGCTAGACTTGCTTTGTGTGTTGCATAACAATAGCCATTAGAGGGCAGTGTTACATCAGACTCGAACTTCTCTTTAAAACTCTCATCTTCTCTCTCAAAGGGCATTCAGCTGGCGATGTGACTCTTCTTTTATTATTTGATCAAAGCAGTGAGGGAGATAAGAACACCTAATCTGCCATTGATTTCCTTGTAATCCACTCAATAAATCCTTTTAGGAGGTCCACAGGTCAATGGCTCTCTCATCTGCTTCCATGTTTCTCCTACATATAAATGACCACACTGAACTAAAAATAATACACTTCACAAGATTTAAATGAATGATATCTTAAACATATTTTACCTGCCGGCCTCAAAGGTGAAGCGCGTAGCATCTCGTCCGTAGCGCCTCAGCGAGCAAAGCGGCCAGGTTACTAGCTTGGTGCGAGGGTTGTGAATATCCCACAGGTAGATGTTTTCATGCGTGATCTGCATCATACACTCTCCGTAGATGTCAAGATTGGGGCAGGGCAACAGGAACACGTTGAAGCGCTCTGTAAGAAAAAAAAAAAAAAAAAAGAGAGACTGATAATAGGTATTTGGTTAACTGTGTTTGCTTAACTGGTAATTTTTACAGAAAAAAAGCTTAACCTTTACACACAGTATATGGAGAAAAATGTCGGTAGCACTTTATTTTACAGTCATGTTCCTCATGTAGATACTATGTATAGTAATTACAATAACTATTTAATAACTAGGTAATAACCCTGAACCTAAACCTAACCCTACCCCAAGTAGTTACCTTGTAATATCAAAACTTTCTTAGATAAATACACTGTAAGTACACTATAAGTACATGTAAGTACACATACTGTAAAATAAAGTGCAACCAAAATGTCAATGGTTTAGCATCACATTATATGTAAATGTTCCTGTAAAATATGGTCTAATTTATTGTTGGTGAAAACTATTAATTACTACATAATAAATGATGAAAAACAGTCAAATACTCCAAGAAGTCTCTGTGACACATCACATATTTGATTATATTATATATTAATAATTTATTTTAATCTTATTTCTATTATATACATCAGGGTGGTTACTGTTACATTTTCTGTAGTAAATGTTTATTGCATTATTTTAGTGTCATGTTATTGATAGGCCAAGCAGATTTTAGACGTTCAAGTAGATCAGTTACATCATATCACGTGATGAAATATGCAGTTGTAATTTGTAAAATAAACCAGCATAAATGTTTCATCCAGTAATAGCCAAAACATTGTCATCGTATTTTTTTTTACAGTGAAATTCTTTATTTAATGAAAATTTAACAGGATGTTTTTGACAGTGTGTATTAAACTAAGGGCTACCAAGTTGACACTGAAGTACACAACAGATTTAAAGCCATACTCTTTATTTTAAACAAGCTACAGGAATCCAGCTCATAGGTAAGCAATAGTACAAACGGCTTTAGTATCTTACCTGTGTGTTCACACTGAACTCCAGCGGCCAGGAGGTCTGGATCTCCAAGACTGATGTCATTAACACGTGTCCCCAAGCACTCGATAGACAAGGTCTTAAACCACTCTTCAGCCTCCAGCTCTGTGAGAACAGGAAAATTCAATGATGTCAATGAATGAACAAGTTCTTTCAATGAAAATGTTCTATGAAAAAAACATACACTAGGAGACACGGCCTGTTATTGTGCCTGAGAGCAGCACGTCATCAGACCGTATAGACCGAAATGCTAATATCAAGAATCAAAGCTTCTTTAAGTGAAGCATCCTCATCATCAGCTGCTGCAGCAAAACAAGCCTTAGGAAGAGATGCTGTACCTGATTCACAGGTGAAGGTTCGAGAGGTGTCATCTGTAAAGACGATGGCCACGGCTTGCCGCTTCGTGTCACGAGGCAATCTTGTGATGTTCTTCACATTACTAATCTCTGTCACCTGTGTGCAAAAGGAAACCAATGCAAACTCAGAAGTAGTGACAGAGCCAAGTTGTTCAGACAGACTTCATTTGCATCATTTGGAAAGGTGCTTGTGCTCTCTTAATCATCTAATTTATCTTTCACAGTGCAGTAAAGAAAGGCAAATGAGACGATAAACACAAAGAATCCGCAGGCCTGCGAGTCAGCAAAGTTAGAGAAAATCGTGATTGGATTCTTTTATTCAAGAAATTATCTGTTTACCCACTGCCAGTCTTGTAATCTCGCCCCCCAGCTCTTGGAGTATGAATGTGCTTTTTGTGGCTGTTAGTAAAATAGGAGTACTGAAGTGACACTTGAATGTTTTCCTTGAATATCTAATTTCTCCTGTGACATTTTCAGACCTCAAGTGAACTGTTGCAGTGAGAAGTGTACCTTAGGGCAGGCTCTGATGTAGGCTGACTTCTCATCAGGGTATTTTTCCAGTCTGCGAGGTCCTTTACTGGATGACTTCTTAAACACCAGCCAGCAGCGCCGATAGATCTGAAACACACATGCGTATAATCACAAAGGGTCCAAAAATAACACTCACCATGTGCAAAAGTGAGTTGTGAAATATTACAATTTAAAATGACAATTTTCATATATTTTTAAAAATGTCATATATTCTTGTGATGCAAAGCTGATTTTTCAGAAGCCATTACTCCAGTCTTCAGTGTCACATGATCCTTCAGAAATCATTCTAATATACTGTTTTGGTGTTAAAGAAACATTTCTTATTATTATCAATGTTGATAATATTTCTGCTAGAAACTATTTTTTCAGGATTCTTCGATGCATAGAAAGTTCGAAAGAGCAGCATAGAAATCATTTGCAACATTATAAACACCTTTATTGTCATTTTCAAACAATTCAATGCCAAAATAATAACAATAACTATAACTATTTATTTTAAAAAAGAAAAACCCAAACCCTAAACTTCTGAATGGTAGTATAAGTAAACAGCACTGAGAGACTGGGTAGTATAGAATATGATTCCGTGTGTGGCACAGTGACCTACGCTTTATTGCAAATATACAAGGGAAAAATGAAAAACAATTGCTTAGAAGAATTTTTTTTCCCCAAAGCTAGAACAAGTCATTGTGCTGAATAAATGTGTTATTTGTGCAATATGAAAGCTTGCAATTAAACCTACAGCAGTTGTGATCTGTCTTTATCTTTTGTAAACACTCTCTCTCCCTCAATCGACCCTGCTGCCATAAAAGCCATTTTCTGTTTACACCACTGATTTCCTTCAACGACAGATCCTACAGTTGCCACGGTAACCCCCGTCCATTTACGGGGGCCAGCCCAGGGCCAGTCCCATCACTCGAAATTGTTCCTGAGCAACATTATTTCTATATCATCTATTCAACAACCATTATGACCCTTTATCAGAACAGCCTGATGGATTGGTTTGATGAGGAACAGCCTTCCTTTGTGTTGGAAGATAACAGGAATGGCAATTGAGAAACCAAACATTTGAACTGTATTGGGTCAACAAGGAAAAAGAGTATTCTTTAAGAAAACGCGAGCTTGGGGAAAAAAGGGAGAACTATTTGTTGTTGTTTTTTTTGCCTCAATAACCCTTTTGAGCGAAATAAAGTCAACGTGTTTAGACTGATCAAATTCCCTGGTGTTTAGACAACGTTTTTAAATAAAGTTACATTCTGACTCACACGGTCATAAACAGTGCATTAGTCATCAGGCTTGTATTATGACAGGCCTGCACTGCACCTCAAATATAAACAAGTGAATCCACATGCTTTTAACCATATTGTCCATGAATGAACATATCAATAGGTCATTTGGACTCAATGGAGACCAAAAGAGCCAAAAGAAAAGGTCCAAAAGGGTCCCAAAGAAAAATCCTACCTTGCAACTAACAGTGTGTCCAGTTTCCTGCCAAGATGACTGATAGAAAGCTGAACTGAGCTGATGAGCTTTTGTTTTTATCATCTAAGCTGACCTTAATGTCATTGCCACTCGAATGCTTGGACCCATCTTAGGGAGCAAGTTAGCTGCATGGTTTTCTATTCACAGCAGGTAAAAGATTGATCCCTTGTTTGCATCATATTGTCCTCTGAGGTTACACTGATCCTCTGTAAACAGACTGTGCAACAGCATCAGCAGAGAGTGACTGAGTGTGTGTGTACTGTTTGTATAATCAGTCTGAGCAACATTAATACACACACAGAGATGCATACACACACAAAAACCAAAAACCACTCCCTTTCTAAAGAAGTACCATGGTAGCCTTTATTTCCATTAAAATACTGTTTCTACAGTTTAGATTATAGCATTTAACTTGCTATTAGGCACCACTGTCATTAAAAATAAATTAAAAATGAAAGAAAGTAAGTGGACAGAAGCTTCTTTTACTGTTGGAAAAAAAAGTTGTTTTTTTTTGTATGCACCAAATCAGCATATTAGAATAATTTCTGAAAGATCATGTGACACTGAAGAGTGGCTGCAGAAAATGTAGCTTTGTGTCACAGGAATAAATTACATTTTAAAATGGAAAACAATTACTTCTAATTGTTCTAATATTTCACAATAATAGTTTTTACTGTATTTTTTGATCAAACAAATGCAGCCATAGTTTAAAAATGTATGACTTTATTGTTGCAATTCCAATGCTGTTTTGGCTTCTTTTGGATCTTGTTTTATTGTCATTTTGTTACTAACAAATTGGCCTTGGTAATTGACATTAGCTGAAAGCAATAAATCACAACATTACTAAATATCGACATGAATAAAATAACAGTGTGATTTTGAATGTTATTTTGCTCAATTATGGTTTACAGCAGTATAGCTGAAGTAACCAAGGTATTTTTTTTTTTTTCTGGAGAAACCATAGTAACCATGGAAATTTTATTTCAGGGTCAAAGTTCTCACACATTATTGGTAAGCTGTATAAAAATGGGCAGTTATCCGCTTATGGTCTTGTTTGTTAGTGTGACTCTCAAACTGCTCCATGGGGAATAAGTCATCATGGCAGTCAAAGCAAATGTGATACAAACATGGGGGAATAATGCATGGAGGACTACACGACACTTATCTCAAGAGCTTACTGCAGGGCAATATAAGAGAATAGGAAGGAGCAAGAGAACAAAGTAAACAATAACAGCTTATGAAGGCAAAGGGAAAATTCAGAGTTTAAACTGAAGCAGTGAAAAGGAAGAAAAAGAGGAAATATAATAAGATGCAGAATGTGCCAACATTTCATAGGATAATAAGCCTATAATGAGTCTGTTTTCCCCGGAATGAATCCCTTTCTGCATTTTTGTCAGCTGTTCATCTCTCATCTGCTCTTCCTCTGAGATCTGACAGAACTCAGCTTGGCATCCTAGGATGGTCAAAGGAATAATGAGACCACTGTAACAACAGTTGCTATGCTAAAAGCTAAAATTAAATCACTTCCTCTCAGGCAAGACTAAATTTAAAATGGGAGCTTACTGACTGTGACCACTGAAACCTGTTGGGGATTTTCTGAAACTATTCTAAAATGCAGGTCCTGTCTGTTTGTGTCAGAGAACTACTGCATCACTGTAGCTTCAGATCTTTGCTTTGACCCTCAGAGATGCATGGCAAAAATAGTATTGCAGTGCATGTCCAGTTGATTTTTGGCCTTTATTGTCTACATCGACCAACACCCTTCCATCATCTAATGTCTGGTATAATAATGACAATAATTGTGTTGTCTGCTGTTGAGCCACTTACGACTGCACATGCACTCAAAAGGGCTGGCAGTGGCTGAGGAGCAATCAGGGTAATTCCAGCATGGCAGTGAGGCCGGCGGTACAGGGCTGCCGGAACCTGAGCTGAATGCTAAACAGCGCTCTGATTAGTCTGATTGGGCCTCTTGGTCCCTAAGTGGACCGCATAGATACAGACAGTGAGAAAGGGAGGGAGCGATAGAGAGGCATACAGTCTGGCTAATTAGCATCCCCAGAGGTGCACAGGAAGCTTGGCGAGGGAGGTGAAGAAGTGATCGTAAAGAGGAAGGGAGGGGGAAGGGACATAGAGACGGAGGTCCAGAACACTGTGACAAAGGGCTGACGAGACTCGCCCAGCTGCTTCATGGCAACACGTATGAACACAGAGAAAGCAGGTGGCACCACAGCTTACAATTAACCACAATTTCTTGCTATTAAATTCTATCCAACAAGCTGATAATTACATTTACATTTATGCATTTGACAGCTTTTATCCAAAGAGACCTGCATTGTATTACATATACAATATATACAGGTACATTTTATAAATTGGGAATCGATCCCATGACCTTAACCTTGTTAGCACTACATTCAACTGGTCGAGCTGCAGGACTGTCTACATAACATGATAATTAATTTTATGCTATGGTCACTAATAAAAAAAGCAAAAATGTGCTGCAATTTATAATTGCTTCTATTTGAATACATATTAAGATGTAACATATTCTTGTAACGGCAAAGCTGAATTTTCAGCAGCCATTACTCCAGGCTTCAGTGTAACCTGATCCTTCAGAAATAATTCTAATATGCTGATTTGGGGCTCAAGAAACATTTCTTATTATTAGCAGTGTTGAAAACAGTTGAGCTGCTTAATATTTTTGTGGAAAGTATGCAAAGCTATAAATATACATGACTTTCATTTTCACAGTCCGCCGATAGTGTTCCATTAACTTTAATATAATCTAACAGAATTTCATTTTTTATATCCCTTTAAAATACATGGATGTGAGTGCACTTGCATACATTTTATAATGCATGTGTGTACAGAATCCAGAAGCATCAGTTAGTTAGCTTCAGGTCTGACAGAAAGCCTCAACCAAAGTCAAATATGACTGAGATCTCATTGACCAAACCCTTTCTTTAACAAACACAGCAACAACTAAATAAACCTGGGTGGTCAAAATATTTACCACCCACAGTCAATTCAACTCTCAGATGGACAATACAATGAAAATGCTGTAATATGGGAGCTTTTAGCAAATGAAAATGGATGTTAGAATCTGTGGCGGCTAGTTCCTCTACAGTCAAAGAAAGAGAGAGAGGGGGATAGGGCTTTGCCATGGCTCAGACACAAATGAAAATGCCGCCACACACTCACTGCTGCTGCCAAATCAGAACAGAGGCAGCAGCATGGATGTAAATAGTATTAGCTGTGCGTAAGCAGGGATTTACGATATTGTGCTTGCATTACGTGCACTAGCATCATATTAAATAGACAAAGAAAATTGGCTTACAATTAGGGAAGCCATATGTTAAACATTGACAGAGGAACGTTACCCATTTTGAGTTTGCACAGCACAGGAGAGCAAAATCGAGAGACAAAGACAAGCACACATAGGGTACAGACAGACACATGATGTGTCTGTGTAGAAGGAACAAGAGAGATGTATGAGAGAATGAAGGGAGAGGAGGAAAAAAGGGTTAAAAAAAGTAGCAAATGGAGAAAATATCAACTCCTCTTAGATTATTTAGCACTGTGTTCCCCAGGGGGACCATGTGTCACAACCTCGCTGCTGCCACAGTAACCACAATCCTGCTGACTACATAATTCAGCCATAGACCTGTGCATGAGCTCGAGAGGCACTCAGAAAGTCACTAGACACAGTAATGCTGGAACTTCTTAGACATTTTAAAACATCAATGCAGCCAGCTGATCCAAATTGATTTCAGCAGTGAAAGGTTTAAAAGCATATGCTTGTAATCATATATAGAGCCGAAAAATGCATAATGGAAAGTGACTGTAATGCAAATAAAGCAAAGACAAACATTATATATAGTATAATGACAAAAAGAAAATAAAGAGATTTTTTTCTTTACAAAAGGCAATATATATATATATATATATATATATATATAACTGGCTAATATATATATAATAACTAACTGGGACAGCAGAGGAGATGCTCTCAGACCCTGTGAGACTGAAGCTCCTGTCAGAGGGAAGATTATAAAGCTGTAATGAGGTCTCTGGGCCAACGATGAGGCTAAATTAGTAGTATAAATGTAGTCCCCCCATGTCCTGCACCATTATTGCTTCACGAGCATCTTCCAAGGGAACAATTTGTTCAATCTCTTTAAAAACATCCAATTATCCAGTAAAAAGAGGCAATATGTTCTGTAAGATGGCTAGTCTGATCTGGATGAAATGTTAAACAACATGAAGAATGCTTGGACGTTCTGATGCCACATACTGTTATTTATCTTGCTAACCAACACAAACGTATATAATGCTTGTTACCATATATAAAACATTTTTATATATGGTCTATAATAATACAGATTAAAGGTAATATTATTAAATGCCAGAAGATAGCAATTCAGACTCTATGCTGAGAAATGTTATGCCACTAAAATTTGAATGCCATATACTGTTCAAGAAATGAAGTTGTGAATAAAACAAAGATTATGTCAATTCAATGTGTTGCATGCCATTTTCTTTTAAATTATTTGTGAAATTTACTAGTAAACCCTACACTAATTGTTTTTCAGTGCACTAACAAATAAAAAAAACCTAAACAAGAAACTTTGAAATAAATTTAATGTAACAAAATTAAACTAAAACTGACTAGCTGAAAACTAATGAAAAGTAAATTAAATGGAAAAGACCAATTGGGAAAAAAACTAACAAAATAAAAACCATGTTAATCCTGGAATCAAAGTCTCAATGATAATACAAGTTAACCAGCATAAGACTAAATGCTACTAATTACTACTCACCCCCAGTTTCCTGCTCCGCATGCGGACATAGCCCTGCTTGACAATGTCATTGAAGTTGGAGGCCATCTCTGAGGAACCTGGTAACTTCTAGAATGAATAAAGGCTTGCATCCAGCCCTTCGGTTTCCCCCTTCAGCCAGTCCAACCAACTCCCTGCTTCCTTCATTCACTTCTTCGCTTGCCTTCCAGTCTTCTTAGATCTCATCAGCTCTGCAACTTTTGTGGAACTTCTCATCCAGAAGGTCATGTAGATCTTCAGACCAGGTTCACTAACAGGATTCTTGGTGTCTCCTCAATCCTGCATGATCACTGAGAGATGAGGAAAAAGGGCACATTTTTATTCATTTACGGGAATGGAGATTACTTATAAGACGATAGATTATTCATTGATTCATTGAGCTTTACTTGGGTGAAACCCTTTTATGGGAATGCACTTTTTACTATACATTTTTACAGAAATGTTCACTGCTGAACTTGAGAAAGTGAGAGTTCAATAAACAAAGTTCTATATGACATATTTCTACCCAACAGCTGCTTCAAATGTCACACTCTGACTGTAAACATTATTTCTGCACTAAATAGCTCAAACCTTGTTTTTGGAGAATGAGAGAGATTAAACATTTCAAAGTAGCAGACTTTAAACTGAGAGGAAAGAAAATCATACAGGTTTAGAACAACATTAGAGAGATTCAATTATGACAGGATTTGGATTTTTGGGTGAACCATCCCTAAAAATCAGAGCGAGAAATCTTACCCACATAACCAATTTAGTAAGCTTTTACAAACCCTCAATTTAAAAGAAAAACAAAGAAGAACTGCTGACTTATAATAAGTAATAGAAGCATAATGTGCTAAACACACAGTTTCTTGGGTTTTAAGCATTCATAATAATCCTCTGAGCTCCGGCCCTCAGGCTGAAGAACTGGAACATGGTTGTAAGAGCAAAACTAACAGCATCATGTGCATACTCTGGAACAACACCCCAACGTGGTACACTTCCCCAGAAGAGAGCAGGAGCTTAAAAGTCTTGACTGCAGTGGAACACTGACATTTAAATTTAACAAGGAGCTCATTAGCCAGGACAGAGTCAGGCTGATCGTCGTCGGCGCTGTTGGTTTTAAAAAGTGGCTCGCTCAGGGAAGGAGGGGCCATTTGCTCCAGTAGAAGATCAGTGAATCATAATGCCATTATTATGTGCTCTCATGACCCAGCTTCAAAAGCCCTTGTCAGAAGAGTGAATGGAGAAATACAAATAAAAGGGAGAACAAAAACAGTTGGAAGGAGGATATGAACGATGAAAAAGCCGTTTTGAGAGGACCTCAATGGAACAGCATAATGAAAGCTCAAAACAAATCACAACAGCTTGAAAATCAAGACTTTAAGTGTCAGCCGAGCCTCTTTATATCCAAATCCTATAGACACAAAGAGAGTTTAAGAACAGAGGTAAAAATATAAGAAGTCCTTCATGATGCCGTTGTTTTATTGTTTTAATTTTTTTTTTACCCAATTTACAGTTGTCAATAAAAATCAGTCATCTTTAATTCCCCAGAATACATTGGAAAAACCACTATGCTTAAATTTGAATTTACATTCAATACATTATTTCAGATCAATTTTTTTTTTTTTTGGGGGGGGGGTACTTTCTTTTAAGAATACTAAAAAATAAATAATAATGTATCAAGGTTTTCACAAAAATATTAAACACTAAACAGCACAACTATTTTCAGCATTAATAGCAATAATAGTAATATTGTTTCTTGAGCACCAAATAAGCATATCAGAATGATTTCTGAAGGATCATGTGACTCTGCAGACTGGAGTAATGATGCTGAACATTTTGCTTTGCTATCAAAGGAATTAATCAAATTGAAAATCATTCAAATTGAAAAGAGTTATTTTAAATTGTAATAATATTTCAAAAAATTATATTTTGAAATGTATATCATCATAACATACAGTTTTTTACTGTATTTTCAAGAAAATAAATGCAGCCTTGGTAAGTATTTTTTTGTTTGTTATTTT
Organism: Carassius carassius; assembly: GCF_963082965.1. Taxonomy (NCBI): domain Eukaryota; kingdom Metazoa; phylum Chordata; class Actinopteri; order Cypriniformes; family Cyprinidae; genus Carassius; species Carassius carassius. Next base: position 17,375,480 of record NC_081756.1, on the reverse strand, counting down.
TTAAACAGGAAAAAATTTACCCCAAACTTATGAATGGTGGTGTGTTTTAAATACAAAAAAATAATAGAGAAATAATATTTTTAAAAAATAATAATATATTCACATATAAGAACACACATATACACAATCCAGTGAGTAGGCAGCTGTAAGTATGTTTAGGGTGTTAATTCCAAGCAATCTCAGGCCTGGACGAACATGAGGTGTTTTTGGCGATCTTTAGCAATCACTTCTATCTTGAGATTGCCAAGGCCGAAATTAGCCGAGAAACCCTGTCATTGCCTGAGCTGAGGCTTCGCTTCTCTTCTCTTGTTTGTCGCAGCTAGAAACAGTGGTGACTAAGGAATCCAGGTGTGAACAAGACTCAGAGGCAACTAATGAATACAGACACCAGAATATCCCACCCAGCCCCCTGCAGCTCTAGCGACAAACAGCTTGTTAAGATGCAGGTGACACTCAAAGAGGGAGGACGAATGGAAGAAGAACATCTGTTCTCACTGTTAAGAGCAGACAGCATGCAGCAGACAGACATGTCTCTGTTGAACGCCTGGCTAATGATAGGCCAGTGATGCTTTGTTACCAAGTCTTTATAATCCCTGAGAATTGGCCAGTTACACCACATTGTTATGGGTTTAAGTCCCATTTGGAAATATGGCGTTAGGTTTCACAATCTTTTTTTGAGGAAGTGGTGATAGAAATATGTGCTTTTATTAAATATAACAATGACAACGATAACTTACTACACAGCATATCCAATATTGTTTAGTTTTGACCAAGAGACAAATAGTACAGTCGAACAAAATGTCTTTAATTACGAGGAATCAACTGTGCAATAATAATTTAATTGGCACAATCTCCTTTTATTGTTACAAAAATAATAAGTTCATAAAAGCATTACTGAAATAAGTGGGTGATTTCTACTAGTACACTTTTATTTCTTATTTATCATGTATATTATGATTTATGTCTTACTATATTGTATAAAAGTCCACAAGTGTTTTGGAGGATGGAATACAATTATTTAGCGTTCTTTCATATCACTTGAACAAATCACAGTTTATTTTTTAATAGTCACAGAAGTCATATTTCCTGGAAAAACAAAATACAGTTCAAATAGATTAGGCCTACATGCTATCAATTTCCTATGATCTTCAATATTGATATAACGTGATCTTGAGAATGAAAGAAACAATAATAAGAGATATCTAGGAGAAATGAAAGAGTAAAGTCCTGGTCTGGCCATATTTCTATTAGCTAGAGATTAAGTTTTTCAAGACTATCAATACAAGCTGGGAGCTGCTCTTTCACCTCTTAGTACTGTCTCCGAACCAGCCATGAAGCGATAAAGTGTCAAACAATACAAGTTATCTCTTCCATGTAAATAATATTTTTTGTCCTTCCCAGCTGCAACAGGAAATTTTGTCTATTTTTGTTTTTTTTTCAGCTTCACACTTCCAATTGGTCCAAATTTAATTCTCTTAAATTTTAAGATTTATTTTTCAAAACTTCATGCATTAATGCTCTGGGTGCCGTAACATATGCCTCTGACTAGAAAAAGGCATTGTGGGTGGTTAATTCTCCAGGAGGACTAGTGGTAGTAAATAAGAAAAGAAAGTGAATAGAAGGCGCAGAGGTGTGTTGATTGTCAGTTCTGATAAAGCCTCACAGCTGGAGTCCATCAAAGGAGAAAGCGAACTGAAAATTGAAAGAGTGCTGCAGTGACTCATACAGGCAAGGAGGCCAGTATAGACTGGACAGTGAAATACTAAGTGTGCTTGAGGGAAAGACAGAGAGAGCAACAGAAAGAAAGGTCATTAGTTGCAATTGTGTGTATTTCAGAGGTCACCTGTATTGACCAGAGATTGAATGAAAGGGCAAAAACAGCACTCACACACATGATTTTCAGAGAACAAAGCCAACCGAACATTGATTCATTTTCATGAATCAAAGTTTGGTGCATTTTTGCTGAATTTTCTCAGGTGAAATCTCTGAATACAAACTATCTGGTTTAATCGCATGAGGGCGAAGGATTCCCTCATACAGTTTCCCCACAGTTTCTCGTATTTGTCGCATTTACCAACATAAAGCTGTTTTTTTTTACTCAAATTTTTCTTTCTTTTTTTTAAAGACTTCTGTATGAGCTGTGATTCATACATTGCTACAAAAGACGATGGGCTTTTTTGTCAAAATTTTCATTAATGGTACTGCACCTTTAAGCAAGGGTGTTTCTTCCAAGAAGGCATGTTCCACTGTCTTTAAAAATAAAAAATATAATAAATAAAATACACACACACACACACACACACAGACAAATACAGCGTGTACACATATATATCAAACAGAGTGCATCTCTTTTACTTCCCTTGAGATCATTGCGGTTTCACAGCTGTGTTCACATTATAACAGCAACTACCTGGCACATAGTTCAGCTTAATCACTCCCTAGAAGTGCATGTGCAAAAAAATATTTATAATGGGTTATGTTGGAAATCTTGATAGACTTAAGACAACAGACTCAATTGCAGATATTCCATCAGAGTTATACCTGCCATACGTCAAAGTATTTGCTATATCATATATTGAAAAAAACTTGTATCACTCTCAAAATCTCTCACAGCTTATAGCTTAATAAAAAATGTAAATGGTAGAAAGACTAATTAAAGAAAGAGGAATGAGAAAATGTGCCAGTGACACTTTCATTTTGTTTTATTATATTTATTCCATCATCAAATATTCAACAGTATAATAGCAGCAGCCCTTTTGGTTTTTAGTGGGTCTGGAAAAAAACAACATCATATAAATGATTTAGTAATGCAAAAATTGCCAAAATAAAACTAAGAGCTGAGTCTACATTGCTTGCTAGCGTCAAAACCATTATAACCATGTTGCATCCCTTTCTCTGAAAACAAAGAGCATAAAGAAATCAATTCAGCCAAGTACAAAAGGGTCAGACAGGACTTAATGACTGGACCAGCACTAACACAGCAAAGCAAAGATTGTTACTGACATTGACCCTCACTCTCTATTGCAAATTAAAATAATTGATCAGGAATTAATCGAAAACTACGTAGACTAGTGAATGCAAGCCAAGCACATCAACAATAATCAGTAAAAAATAACTGTTCCCCTATTTTAATCTTTCCAAACTTTAATAATTTAAAAACAGTAGTTGTAATATTGTCTTTAATCATCCATTAAATGAAAATAATTATTGCCTGTATTGGTATAGACCACATTTTTTATATAAATATGTCCCAACAGAAGAGGAAATTTGAGTTTTACAACACTCCACTTTCTAAAACCCCACCAGCAAATGAAAGATAAAGAAAGTGGAAATTGTCTCATTTTGCTAAAGTTAATATTGCTTCTGCTGTCACTTTCCCACAGAATACTCACAGAATATAGAGTGCTTCTATTCATATCATGCTAAGAGAACGTCAGGAGCCAGAGAACAACACAGTAGGAAATACATTTCAACAAACTGAATTTAACAAGAGCAAAAATGAGGTTAGAAGAAAAACGACTGAACACGATAGAGCTGAATTCAAGAATTCAAGTAAAGTAGTGAGTTTTCGCGCTTTTGTGGAGCTTGTCATTCATTTATCATTCAAGGACGATGGATTTCTCTTGAATAGACCTTTTTTTTTGTTGGTTCGGCTCTTTTTCATCCACATTGTCAGCACAGTCAGAGTTCCCCAGTGCCTGTGACATGACCCTTACTACCAGGTAAAGGAAAAAGAGGTGAAAGAAAGCGGGTGTGGGAGGGATGGGGCTGAGGTGACGGCAGGACGCAGTGGGGGCTCAGCTGGCTTCATGATTGGCCGATTGAAAACCGCCTCCACATAGATCTCTCCTGACTGTCTGCATGTGTGTGGGTCATTTTTTGTCTGCCAAATGTACCCACAAGGATAGTAAAACCTGAAATCCCACCCCCCCATACCTGGAGACCGGCCAACAGCTCCCATAAGGAAAATGGCTTAAGTATACTAAATAATCTCTCAATGAAAATGTAAATGAAAATGGATCAAGAACATCATTAGCTGTTTTTAAGAACAACAAAAGTCAATGGCAAACCCCTATGATAGAAAGTGTGTACACATTCTAATAAGGGACAATAAATCCACTTCATACATACACTCAAACCAAATTTCACACTGAATTAAAGGGTTTTGGTGTCATCGGACCACTTTAGGAGCGTGCAAGGGCATGTCCCGGTACCCCTCCATGTCTGTCTTACCATCATTCTGTCCTTCTTAACCACTTAATCCAGCTGTCGTATATCACATAAAACCTGCCATACAATGCACATATCACATCCAGTTATGGGCCCATGGTGTCCTCTCAGGCTCTGCCACAATGACATGCAAAATGACCTATTAAGTTAAGGGGAGAATGAAAATGAGAAAAAATTATAAGTGATTCTTACTGCATTTTTATTCATTCACTATCATGGGACTTGTGAGATCAGTAAAGCTTTATAACCAATCTTCTGCAGGTTGAATAAATGCCTAAGGCTCAAGCAGCCCCGATGGGTCCAGATGAGGTCAAAGGGCAACTTTAATTTATACACCCTTATCCACTAGGTTGTCTATTAGCAATGGGACGAACATGGCAGCTAAGAGAGAGCAAGGTATGGCACAATCATCATTCATGGATACAACTTGTCATGCATTAGCAAAAATGTAAATATAAAAACACTACACCCAATCTTTACATCCATTTATTTTTCCCCATTTAGCTGTTTTTTCTTGTAATGTATTTTTCTTGTACATATTTAAGTGCTCAGAGCTCCTGTAAAGCTGAGTTTATGATTTCCCTTAGCCAATAAAGCTCTTTTTTTTTTATTCCACCTCTTGCTTAGTTTAACTCTTCTAGCCTAGTTTAGGAATGGCAAAAAAAAGAACAACAACAACAAAGAGAAAAAGAACAAAATCATCAACAATTTCAGGACCAACAAATCTAATCACACCACCCACACACGTCTTAAAGGGGTCATATGATGCAATTTCAATTTTTCCTTTCTCTTTGGAGTGTTACAAGCTCTTGGTGCATGAAGAAGATCTGTAAAGTTGCAAAGACTAAAGACTCAAATCCAAAGAGATATTCTTTATCAAAGTTAAGACTTCCACACCCTCCTAAAACGGCTCATTTAAACATTTTTTTTTTTACTTTAAAGCATGTCAACATATTCTGTTACACCAAATACACAAAATAATGATCTTTAAAAAAAGCATCATATGACCCCTTTAACACACTGCCACATACATAAGTGAAAGAGAGCATTTAAGGCTGACACTACCTTTCATTTAAATGTCGTTGGGTGGTCTTCTTCCCCCGGGTCCACAATGATAGAATAACATGATTATCAGCACTGAATAAAAACGGTCTGATTAAATTAAATAAAAAAAGAAATGCACAACATATGAGGAAAATATAGTTTTTTTGTGTGTGTGGTTTCAGCTGAAGTAGTTTCAGCTAAATAATTGATAATTAAGTTATCTGAGGATTGTAAGAATAATTTCTTTATTTTATGTAGCACAAACTAGACTAAAACAGGTTTAAAATGCTGATTTCTTTAAGTGTACAGTCTCTTGAAAGCACTTTTTATTATTTGCAGCAATTGCAGTATTCATCTCAAAATCAACAGTTTCTCATATTCTTCCTGGACTGGAATACACACAGTCATGTCTAAATCCACCTAGGAATCATAACATTAGTTTGACATTAACAAAATATAGATTGATGTATATATACATTATTCTCTTATAATTTAAATTTCCAAAAAAATCATTTTGCCATTAATGGTAACAACCCTGTGAGATTAGTAGCCTATGCAAATTATTTGCTAAAAAAAAAAAAAACATTCTTTTGCACAGTATTTTATATTTGCATTACATCTGCTCTCAAAATATTATTATAACACTAAAAGGCATCGTTCAACCGCTTGTTTTTTTTTTTTTTTACCATTAAGTAACCTCCTTCAACAAGCAATCATCAGAAACCACAGAGACATCACAGCACTCAGAGAACCATCTACAATGTACCACTATTCAGTGAAATGAGATGGAAGACACAGCCTTTCTAAAATCATGTTGAGTAGAGCCAGTATTCTTCAGAAGAAGTGAGAAAATGCCAAATAATACAGTACACAAAATGGGCTGAATGGGGATGAGTCAAAAAATAAAAAAAATGATGAATAAGAAGAGGAAAAAGGGAATAGACAGCTGGAGGAACGGAAAGACACCTGTAACTCTAGTTTATATGTCCTGATTTTGACCTCTTGTGGAAAAATGTCAGGCTTTACTCTGCATAGTTCTAACAAAAGTCCTGCACACAAACACACAGATACACACATATTATGAACACAAAGCCCCAGAACTGGAAAGCACAGGCAGATGAGACATGATGTCTGCAAGCCTCTATCTATCAAAGATAACAGAGCAGCTATAAACACAGACAACTGGTTTCAGCACCCCTCCTACAGCCTGACGCGACACTTTGTCTCCAGTCCTTTTACCAGATTGACAGAGATAAAACAAACAAAACACGCAAGAATGCAAATACACACTGCTAAAAGCAAAGATTTATTACATGTAGACACTTATTCTTGTTCGTGCACTTGTTTCTGACAAGATAATAATCAGAATTTGATGAAAGAAAATAATAGTAAAAAAAAAACTGCTTAGGTACATATATGTAATATATTTAAATAAATAAAAAAAAAGTTAATTGACAGTTAGATGTTTTGAATATGATTTTCAGCTTTGGGTGGTTTCCAGGCATGGACACTGCCAAACTTTTGCATGATTGAGTAGTAGTATAATATTTGGAGGAACAGTCTCAGCTTCTCTGTCAGAGTTTTACTGCCTCCTCTCATTTCAATTAGCGCTGTCCATTTAATGCATTCATTTAGTGTGAATACTATTAAATAAATAAAAATATGCCATAAAAATGCAATTAATTATGCCTCATTCGTAAGTTCTGTTATAAATAATTTTCCTACATTGGAGCCATTCAAACTTGACGCATGCATCACCTTTATATACTTATGAGTCCAATCACCACACATTAAATAAGAGACCGTTCACCAAGGACACATTTGTTTCATTCAACTAGATGGTCAGCAACAAAACGGCACAGAATGCAGGGGTCTTGAGATAACGTGATTCAATATTAAACTACATTTAGCTTATTTATGTTGACTGTAGGCCAATGATTGGCTTCACTGATATAAAATAAAATATATGGCGATTTATGCCAACATTCATTATCTTTGGCCACAATAATGCTTTTAAACATTTTCTTAATTTTCTTCTATTGACATATTTTAGATTAACTGCAATTATTTTTACTAGTATTCATTTGCCAGATATCCAAAGCGTCTTAAATTGCAACCTGTCAAAATAAAAGTTCAACTTAACTCGAAACTGTGACAAAAATATTATTATTGTAGTAGAATGTATACTGAACAAAATTATAAACACAAACTTAACAACTCAAATATCTAAGACTTTTTCTATGTACACAAAAGGCCTATTTCTCGCTAATATTGTTCACAAATCTGTCTAAATCTGTGTTAGTGAGCACTTCTCTTTTGCAGAGATAATCCATCCAACCTCACAGCTGTGGCATATCAAGATGCTGATTAGACAGCATGATTATTGCACAGGTGTGCCTTAGGCTGCCCACAATAAAAGGCCACTCTAAAATGTGCAGTTTTATCGCACCACACAATGCACAAAGTTTTGAGGGAGCATTACTTCTAAAAATAATTAAAATAATAATAATACAATTATTTAAATAATTATAGGTATAGATTACCGCCACCTATCTCTTAAGTGGACCATTGACACTCCTAATTGAGATTGCAGATAGAGTGTGAATGCTCCATTTGAGAGATAGGTGGCGGTAATGAATTTATAAGTCTGCGGTCCACCATAAAGCATGAAAAAGAAGCTGACGCCTCACACGCCTGCTTCAGAATGCGTTCAGGAGGACGCGCTCAGGAGAGTTCGAACAGTTTGCCCATTGTGTGAATCGAGGTAAAAAACTAAATAAATACTGTTCAGTTTCTTGCACAGACTGATCCTTTTGTGTCTTTACACATCAATGTATCATCACGAGCCACAGGGTTTAATTTGGTTTAGTTTTTTTGTTTTTATTGTATGTTTTAGCCGTGATTCCCATCCACTTACATTATGAGACTGACAGATTGCAACCATTTGAGTTAAAAATCTCAGATTTGTGTTCTACTGAAGAAACAAAGTCACCTACATCTTGGATGTCCTGGGGATAAGCAGATAAACATAAAAGTTTAATTTTTTGGGTGAACTATCCCTTTAAAACTAAATTTCTGAAAAAATACAACAGATTTCATAGGGCCCCTAAAGATTGTATTTCTTTTTAACTTTTTATAAACTGTTGACAAGTTTCATAATTTCATCAATTACACATGATGTTTGATTACTAAAATTTCAAATGTAACAATTATGGAATTTTCCCATACGAGCACCATACTTTTACTGTTTGAGCTACGAGAATACTGTATTTGAATGCTAATTTGATTAATTAAATGCTAATTTTATATAAAAAAAAAAAAATCAGATTTGAATTAGAATGCTCATTTAATGAATTAATCAGCATATCATGTAGTAATTACAATGTCTAGTATTTCTAAGTTGGACAAGTATAGTACATTTTAGTTTCATGAGAGGCAAGAAAAAAAGAAGAAAAAACAGAGAGACCTTCAGTGTTTGTGTGTTTGTGTGTCTGTAAGAAAGTGAACTTTTAGAATCTCATTGAGTTGAATTCCCCTTATAGAGTAAGAATGAAAAGCCTTATACAGCAGCGTCTATCTTGAGTGGCTGTCTGGTTTCCGACACGATGAGTCCAAAGCCCATCTGACTTCAAGTGTGTCTCTTGTCCTAGACAGCCTCCAATACGGGACAAACACACACACCCTTACATGCACACACCTCCAAATCTCAATCCCAATGCTGCTGCAGAACAACAACAAATAAAGACATTTATAATTCATAAAATTCTCACAGGCATGAAAGGAGAGGAAAAGATGTAGTTTGCTATCATCTGAGAGACATTTATTGGTTTTTAACTTTATGGGGCCTTTTTATGCCTAGGAACCATTAACCACATTTGAACCTTTTTAATTCTGCAGAGCAGAGAGATATTTCAATAAAGGTGTGGGCCGGTCCCTGTCTTCCTGCCCTTCTTAACAACACTCTAGTGTTTACACATTAGAGATAAAAAGTGAGAGAAGAGAAAGCGTGAAAGTAGCTGCTGTGTTTTGTAATAAAGAAACATTATGACAGATCGTGTTTGGAAATCTAACCTGACTTCAATCTTTTCCGATTTACGCTAACCTCCAAATTTTTCTGTTTTGTTTTACAAATGGCTACCAAACCACAGCAAATGTAATGCCACAGTAAAACAAACATGGAGGTGTATACAGGTTTACACATCAGTATTTTGAGGCTTCTGAAATGTTGGAAGAGTTGATTATAAAGAGGCATTAATATCAGAACCTGTAATAAGACAGAAATACTTAAACACATTATTGCCACTGAATTAAGCTCAAATTTACCTACTACATGTAAAGAAAATCATTATACACTAAGAAAGAGAAAGAACACCACCACACAATGCTTAAAGCACTTCACAGTTTTCTCATTTGCTGTTAGTAAATCTGTTGTTTTTGCCCATTTTTAATCACACGGTCATGACTGTATTTCTGACAAAGTAATACATTTTGACAAAACTTCACTTCTTCAGTTCCTTCTGTTTAGACTATTCCTTTTGGAAAGAACTAATGAAGGGGCAAATGAAGGGGTTAACTTATGACAGCCTAGAATTTATCACGTCATCTCGCAAACAGCATGAGATGAATGAACAAAGAGGTGACAGCGAAAAAAAGAGACCTGGGCTTGCAGAGAAATGCAGAGAGAGAAAGCATATTTCAGATGGATCCAATTTCCAAATCCCTAGCATTGTTGTCACACAAAGCATGCATTTGGCTAGGTCATCGGCTTCGTCTAGCTCCTGTGGTAGTCTGTCTGAAGTCTCTCTGTCGCTTCCTTTTCTCATCTCTGGCAAGCATTTCCTTTGACAGTTGAGACACAACTAAGTCTAGATTTATTCTTAGCAAGTCCTTTCATTTAAACTGCATTTTACACAAATCTGCCTCCACTAGTTGTGTATTTATGATCGAGCTACGACTAAGTCAGGAAAACTAAGCAGACCAGCTAAGATAGCAAATTCCAAGGGACGTTTTAGTTAACAAGACCTAAAGGAAGAGTTACTGTATCCTAATCTGTTTGCTCTACAGGGAGGATGAGTGAGGGCAGAGGTTTTCCTTGGTGCAGCTCAACAGTCAAATTTTCAAACTCTGCCCATTCTTGGCACCACAGCATCATGTTCAACCGCTGCCAAACAAAAAACTGCAAAAGTATGTCAACTTGTTTTTTTCCTTTTATGAATGAAGAGTTTGTATAGTTGGAACACAACATTATATGATTATACAACAAGAACATTAAGAGGTTACTTGTACATGCACACACTGAGACATATGATATGAAATAATAATATTATTATATGTATTTTAATGGTCCAAATGTTCACGTCCAAAAACATAGAATTATCATCTCAAGAAAACCAACTGGTACTTTTTTGTAAATGGTTTAATGGCTGTAAGAAATGGAAGTGACAATCTGCTCCTCTTTTTCAGGTAGATCTGATGAGTTTGGCAACAAATTAGTCATTTTTTCCATGAATCTGTATCTAAATCAAAAAGTGTTTCTTTCTCTGGTTCTTGTTCACTCTGTCTCACACAGATGCACCTTGACAGCCTCACATGACTGAGGGTGAACAGAGAAAGAGATGGAAAAGATGAAGGAAGCAGAAATGAGACACGGATAGATCGAGAGATACTCAAACAGGGGCTGAGAGAGGATGTCGGAACTCGGCAGATTGGTCACGTCAGCATTCTGGAGCTTTTGGCTTTAAAGTTTCTCTCTTATGGCAAGATGAAGTGACAGACACACCTCTTACAGGAAAACGTTCAAGCCACAACGATGTGCTACTTTATTATAAAACAATGTGTCACAAAATGAGGGAAAGATGAGAGAATGAGTGAGAGTAATGAATTTCAATCAATCAAGTCAAAATGCTGATTTAACAATCTGTTTGCCCTCAATTATGTAAATATTTTAAAATGTTAATATAAAAATATAGGGATTTCATTTTATTACACTGATTATACATTTTTATATTTGTGCATATAAATGAAAAAAATAAGTATTATTTTTCCTCCATTTAGTTATCTTTAGTAAACAATTTGAAAGAATGCCTTGATTATTTTTAACTTACATAACAGTTATTTTAAATTTACATTAAATACTTAATAATAGCCAACTGATATAATGAAAAAGACATACTGAAACATATAATCTTTTTAAAATAAAAACTTTTTTATATAAAATAAAAATTAAATAAATACAAAAATGTAAATATAAATAAAAAATAATGATATTATACCAGGTAGCCCACATAAGTAAATGAAATGAAACTTATGCTCTATAGTAAGCATATTTTAGGATTATTTTACTGTGCTCAAATAAAATTCAACAAAATAAAATTTTTGACTGAGAGCCTTTATAAGCAAACTCTGACAGCTTATTGTCAAGCCTGCTTTTATTTGTACAGCACTTTTCAAAATATATATTGTTTCAAAGAAGTTTTAACAGAAAATGAGAGAGAATTGCACTCTGGTAAAAAAAACAAAACAAAAAAAAAAAACTGATGATGTTTAACTAGATGAAGAACCAGAATCACTGAAGACAGATCCACATGACAAAAAATAAATAAATAAATAAAAACCTACACAGAGGTAGCATGGTGAAACCGGGCAAAACCATAAACAAATCCCCAACATGTCGCTGGAGTTCTACCTTGACCCATAATTACTACACTAACAAAAAGTTCAAATCTCTATAAATATGGCCTAATGTCAAATTCTTGTCTCATAACTTCCCATTTTATTTAGAAGAACCAGCAGAACACGGAGCATGATAAGAAAGAGAGAAAAAGATAGAGTAAAAGACATCAGGAGGAAATGAGTTCACTATTCATTTGTTACAGAGGGAGTGCACAAGGGCACAACTTAAGACACAAAAACAAGCCTCAAGCCACATCTTTATCTCTGTCATAAATTATGGATGTTGTCTGATATCTCCTAACTGCTGTGAGGCTCTCAGGGGGCCTTCACAGCAGCAGGCCTGGCAGAAGAGCTGAACTTATAATGTAGAGCATTCCTCTCTCAATGTCAGCTCCAGCACTGGGAGTGCTTCACAAAAGCATGGGTCATGGACATGTGCACCAGTGGTAAAACACATTACTGTAAGATTGGCTCACTTTATTCATCGCAAGCTTTTTGCATGCTTAAAATTATAAGTCGTCCTTGCCATGGTAAACTTCACTTTAACTATTGCAAAAAAAAAAAAAAAACTTTAGTGAGTGCGCTTACATTTAAAACAAATCTAACTAATCATTTTCAAAACAAAAAAAATCTCACACACTAAAGGTGTGGTCACATTTACCATTATTTGGTGAGTCTTGGCAGGTGAAATTCAGTAATTTAAAAAAGAATCCATGTGATCAGGAAAACAGACTTTGATGACATCTTCAGACATCACTGTCAATCATTAGCTGGTCATTTATACATTAACTAACCAAACAGCAAAGGAAGAACTGACATAAACAGAAAACTGCTGCAGAGTCAGCTGATGAGACCATAGACAAATAACATTGTGAAAGCTTTCTAGCAGCACTATACTCAGATGGAACATATAGACATGCACCATAGAAGTACAATATTCAACCTGGATTTATAGACATACAATATACAAACATTATAATAAGATGGACGTTATCTAGAGTAAAGCTGGATGTATAGAATATACACACTTTAACCAGCATGTTACCTCGAGTGTGTCAGCTGCATAGTAAGACTTTTTTTGGGGGGATAAAATGATTCACTATTTTTTTTTTTTTTCTAAATGCATGTTATTTATCATGTGCTTCTTTTTTGACCTTGTAATTTCTTAATCAAAGTGTCTAATCAATCTTCCAGTGAAATGGCAGACTGTTTGGTGACTTCAATTATTAAGTCTGATTAAACCCTGACCCTTTCCTACAATCAGTTGCAAGCTCACATTCGGATCTGCCTCCATCCAGTCAACATAGTCCAAGCTGTACATTTTTTTTTCTTTTTGATAAACTCTTTCACTTAGATTTGTGTCATATGGAAGAAAAGATCTGTTGTTACTTCTGTTTCATCATGACATTAAACTAGTACTATTAATCTACAAAGACCTTGTCAGTATATGGAATAAGACAGAAGGAGAGGGTAGGGGACATCTCTTGTCTTATATGGTGTGCGGTACTCAGACAGGCACAAAAACACAAACCTACACTTATATATATGCTATGTCACAAAGCTCATTTGGTCCCTCAGCTGGGTCCTCTGTCAGGGTCACAACCATTCACTCTGTCCCATCCATCAGCACAGACTGACTACATGATCGTTACCTATACGCCCACCCTCACAAACACATACACAGCTCTCAGCCTCAGATATGTTTTCACATACAACAAAAACTGAAGTCTTTACTTAAAAATAAATTCACATCTTAACCCAAGTCTATAACTTCAATAACATTAAAGAGGTGTGTGAACTTGCAAGCACGATGTCAGACACTGTAATATGCTCTGGTCCCCTCCCTGCTTACCGTGGTGACAAGATGCATAGCAGATTGTCATCACTCAATGGCTGGATGTCTAAGTGGTGCCCACAGAATAACATAGGTTTCATAGACAATTGGACGAGCTTTTGGGGCAGACCTGACCTGTTGAAAAGAGATGGTCGTCATCCCTCCTGGGGTGGCGCCACTCTTCTCTCTAGAAATATGGCAAATAGTCTTAGTGTTTATACTTGACTAACTGGGGCCCAGGTCAGGAAGCAGACAGACTGGCTAAACCGACCGTCTGCTAGCTGCCTCACGTCACAGAGGTCAGCTAATTCTCAGCACATAGAGACTCTTTCACCTAGATATCACACTATAGAGACTGTGTCTGTTTCCCGAACTAGAAAATACAAAAAAACGTCCAAACCAAGTTAAGATTAACAATTTAATTGAGGTTCAACAAATAAAAAACAGATGCAATATGGATAAACAAATGATAAAGCTTGGCTTATTGAATATCAGATCCCTTTCTACGAAAACACTTTTTGTAAATAATATGATCACTGATCAAAATATAGATGTGCTCTGTTTGACAGAAACCTGGCTAAAACCTGATGATTACATTATTTTAAATGAGTCCACCCCCCAAGATTACTGTTATAAACATGAGCCGTGTCTAAAAGGCAAAGGGGGAGGTGTTGCTTCAATTTATAACAACGTTTTCAGGATTTCTCAGAGGGCAGACTTCAAGTATAACTCATTTAGTAATGGTGCTTCATATAACATTATCCAGAAAAACAAATGTTAATGATAAATCCCCTGTTATGTTTGTACTGGCTACTGTATACAGGCCACCAGGGCACCATACAGACTTTATTAAAGAGTTTGGTGATTTTACATCCGAGTTAGTTCTGGCTGCAGATAAAGTTTTAATAGTTGGTGATCTTAATATCCATGTTGATAATGAAAAAGATGCATTGGGATCAGCATTTATAGACATTCTGAACTCTATTGGGGTTAGACAACACGTTTCAGGACCTACTCATTGTCGAAATCATACCCTAGATTTAATACGGTCACATGGAATTGATGTTGATAGTGTTGAAATTATGCAGTCAAGTGATGATATCTGATGATATCAAGTGATCATTATTTAGTTTTGTTCAAACTTCATATAGCCAAAATTGTAAATTCTACTTTTTGTTACAAGTATGGAAGAACCATCACTTCTACCACAAAAGACTGCTTTTTAAGTTATCTTCCTGATGTATCCAAATTCCTTAGCATATCCAAAACCTCAGAACAACTTGATGATGTAACAGAAACTATGGACTCTCTCTTTTCTAGCACTTTAAATACAGTTGCTCCTTTACGCTTAAGGAAGGTTAAGGAAAACAGTTTTACACCATGGTATAATGAGCATACTCGCACCCTAAAGAGAGCAGCCTGAAAAATGGAGCGCAGTTGGAGGAAAACAAAACTAGAGGTATTTCATATTGCTTGGTAGGAAAATAACCTATCTTACAGAAAACCATTAAAAACTGCTAAATCGGATTACTTTTCTTCTCTTTTAGAAGAAAACAAACATAACCCCAGGTATTTATTCAATACAGTGGCTAAATTAATGAAAAATAAAGCCTCAAAAAGTGTTGACATTTCCCAACACCACAGCAGTAATGACTTTATGAACTACTTTACTTCTAAAATCGATACTATTAGAGATAAAATTGCAACCATTCAGCCGTCAGCTACAGTATCGCATCAGACAGTGCACTATAGACCCCCTGAGGGACAGTTCCACTCGTTCTCTACCATAGGAGAGGAAGAATTGTATAAACTTGTTAAATCATCTAAACCAACAACATGTTAGACCCTATACCATCTAAGCTCCTAAAAGAGGTCATATATCCTCTTCTGACTATTATTAATTCCTCATTGTCATTAGGATATGTCCCCAAAACCTTCAAACTGGCTGTTATTAAGCTTCTCATCAAAAAACCACAACTTGACCCCAAAGAACTAGTTAATTATAGACCAATCTCGAATCTCCCTTTTCTGTCAAAGATACTAGAAAAGGTGGTATCCTCACAATTATATTTCTTCTTAGAGAAAAATGGTATATGTGAGGATTTCCAGTCAGGATTTAGACTGTATCATAGTACTGAGACTGCTCTCCTTAGAGTCATTTCTCCTTAGAAATGACCTGCTCTTATCATCTGATCGTGGGTGTATCTCTCTATTAGTTTTATTGGATCTTAGTGCTGCGTTTGACTGAAGATGTATCATATTGATCACAAGTGCAGTATGGAGTACCTCAAGGCTCAGTACTAGGGCCGCTACTCTTCACGCTTTATATGTTACCCTTGGGAGATATCTGTCTGTTTCTCTCTTATTCCGAGGTCACCGTAGCCACCAGATCCAGTCTGTATCCAGATCAGAGGGTCACTGCAGTCACCCGGATCCAGTAAGTATCCAGACCAGATGGTGGATCAGCACCTAGAAAGGACCTCTACTGCCCTGAAAGACAGCGGAGACCAGGACAACTAGAGCCCCAGATACAGATCCCCATAAAGACCTTGTCTCAGAGGACCACCAGGACAAGACCATAGGAAACAGATGATTCTTCTGCACAATCTGACTTTGCTGCAGCCTGGAACTGAACTACTGGTTTCGTCTGGTCAGAGAAGAACTGCCCCCCCAACTGAGCCTGGTTTCTCCCAAGGTTTTTTTCTCCATTCTGTAACCGATGGAGTTTCGGTTCCTTGCCGCTGTCGCCTCTGGCTTGCTTAGTTGGGGTCACTTCATCTACAGCGATATCGTTGACTTGATTGCAAATAAATGCACAGACACTATTTAACTGTTAATAAAAATAATAATTTTATTTTAAAATATGCACACATTCACTCTTAATTTTATGCCTAATATGCCAAAAAACTCTTTGTTATTGTATGTCTCATGCCATTTAATTATGAATTACATTCAATGAGAAATTTTAAAGGGGTCATGTGATGTGGCTAAAAAGAACATTATTTTGTGTATTTTGTGTATTGCACTGTGTTTATGTGGTTAAAGTAACAAAAAAAATAAAAAAAAAACTTTTTAAACATACAACAGGGTTCCTCAATTAGTTTTCGCAGAGGGAAGAATTTTGCCAACATTACCAAGCCAAGGGCCACTGACCTATATGATGATGATGATGATGATGATGATGATGATAATAATAATAACAACACATATACATATATATATTTATACATTATTACAATTATTATATTAGCTTTTTTCCACCCAGTAGTGTGTTTTATTAAACAATTATGAACATTTTTGTATTAAGATACAGAAAAACTTTGCCTGTTGAATATTAAAAACAAATGAACTAACAAAAAATCTGGATCTCCATGTCTGCCATGCAAATCAGCTGTTCCTGCTCATCTCTAGATCTGTCAGCATAAATATTTTTGTACTTAGATTTTTTTTGGGGGGATCAAACTACAACCGTGTATCCCAACCAGACATGACGCACCGCGATAAAAAGTATATTTTCCATGCAGTTTTTGTTCTAACCACCCATGACAGCGACACGTGACAATAAGCGGCACAGAATTTTATTTTAGAAATGGGTTTTATTTTCTGCGACGTAGCGGTAGGAACAACATACAAAATATGACAGTGATAATCTCAGGTAATGATTATGTGCTTTATTCAATATTAAGTGTCTAATGTGAGTTTGAATATTATTTTGCATGATTTTTAAAGCCATAGTGAAAGCAACAATAGATATTTCACCTCGGATCTTGAAAATAATTGCTTAAGCAAACTAGCGTCAAAACTGTGACCTTACTGTGAACAAACATCCATAACAAAGATGGCATCGCTAACTCAAAACTGTTCAGTCCATTCACATCTGAATCATCAATTTTTAGTGTCCACTTTTCTTTACTTCACACTTGCCACGTTTCTGCTGTCACATCGTATATCTATACTGGACGAGACAAAGCATTGCAAATCACTTTGAACTTCGTGTCAGCACGTCATAAATAGAATGAGTCAACAGTTTTCTGTCGGGGATTTGTCGCACTGCACACCATCCAGTGTAGACAGCATCACTGATTATAATAAGTTCTATTGTATTTTTGTTGCGCCGCTCGCGTCCGGTATAGACAGAATGTAAGTTAATGTTGCGTTCTGATGCTGTGTTTGAATTTTCATGCCACATTATTTGAAATTAGTGCAGGCCAAATATTTTTCTCTCGCAGGCCAGATGTGGCCCTTGGACCACCTATTGAGGAACCCTGCTGTAAATTATTGTTTCTCCTTTATACCCCGCCTTTCTGAAACGAGTAAATTTTTACAAAGTTCATTAGTCTGAAAAGCAAGGTGTGCTCTGATTGGCCAGCTATCCAGTGCATTGCGATTGGCCGAATACCTCAAGCGTGTGACGGAAATGTTACGTCCCTTACTATACGGTGATGCCATGTATTCCTGAGCACCGACACAAAAAAAAACAGATTATAATGACAATACCAGCGGTTCTCAATTCCAGTCCTCGTGCCCCCCAGCTCTGCATGTTTTGCATGTATCTCTTTGTTAACACACCTGATTCAGATGATCAGCTCGTCAGAAGTGAGCTCTGTGCATGACCGATTGACATGGTCCCTACACAGTGTTGCTCCCTACTCCCTGAGCAGGGGAAATCTGATGAAGTTTACGTCTCGCACACTTCAGTGCACTTTCAATGGAACATATATGTTCGGTACGAACTGGAATCGTGGCGGAATATCCTGTGATGTCCACTTCACAGGGCACTTACGTTCGAACAGAACAAATGTCTGAAGCGAAAAGAGAAACATACAAAATGTGCAGAGCAGTGGGTGCAAGGACTGGAATTGAGAACAGTTGATTTATATGGTCATTTAAATATAAAACCTTGTCTGCATTTGTAATCGGAAAAACGACAACAAGCTGTTTTAGGGGTTGACTCTTATATCTCTTTGGATTTGAGACTTTAGTCTTCGCAACTTTATTTTTTATGCACCAAGAGCTTGTAACACTCCAAAGAGAAAGGAAAAATTGTGATTGCGTCATATGACCCCTTTGACTAAAAAAGTAGTTAGGCATCATTGGATATTACTGTTGGTCATTCAACAGTTCTGTCGTAAAACATTTGTCAAATAATA
Organism: Carassius carassius; assembly: GCF_963082965.1. Taxonomy (NCBI): domain Eukaryota; kingdom Metazoa; phylum Chordata; class Actinopteri; order Cypriniformes; family Cyprinidae; genus Carassius; species Carassius carassius. The sequence continues at coordinate 17,356,550 of NC_081756.1, read as the reverse complement.
AATGACTAGCTGCTTACATATTAGCACACACTCTTTCTTTTCATGCTGGTACACTGTAAAAAAATATAAAATAAAAAAATCTGACATTAATGGAAAAAAATTTCAGCAGTGGTTGCCAGAACTTCATTTAAAAAAAGTAACGGTAATATACCAAATTATTTAAATCTGTTTTTTTTTTTACCTTTATAATATACTTAAAACCACTCATAAAAATATATATCAAAAATCTAGACGATTACATGAAACACAAGGGACAACATCCTCAACTTCTGTTATGGCTGCAGGCTCGTCTAAACCTCATAAGCTCTGAGCAAAGACCTCTTTGCAGTCAGTCTCAAAGCTCTGTAAACACACAATCCCTGTTAAACCCCTCAAAACAAAGCATATTGTCAAATCCCAATGCATTAATTCTTCTTTAAAAAAAAAAAACCTGTGTTATGGAAATGCTGTGCATTTCAGTGTATGTGTCAATGAACACCAGACTCTTTAAATATGCCGCTCAGACATGAAAGAAAGCAGTGTTGGGAGTCTGTGGCGCGTAGGTACGCCAAAGCTCTGGGGAGGGCAGCAGAAATACAAACAAATCAATGCAGGCTGAGCCCCGGAGAGACAAGAGTATCCACCACCGGCAATTACTGCAGCGCAGAAACAAACACAGTGGAAGTGAACTGAAGAGAAGGCAAAGTCTGCTGCTAGCAGGTAAAGCCATAGTTTTATGTGTGCATGAGGCCGAGGGAGAGAAAAAGGGGGGTCTGGATACACTCACACAGGCAGGTTTGCTGGGTCTGGCAGTGCAGGCGGGCCACTCTGTAATTTACAGAGGTGGAATGCAGCATGCAGCCACGGGTGCTAATTACAGAGCGTTCATCTCTCTCTCGCTCTCTCTATCGCTCTCTCTCAGACTGTGAGCCAGCTGACCAAAATCAGCCAACTCCCACACTGCTCCGCTGTCATCTGCAACCTTCAGACAAAATGCAGAAGTGCGCGCACACACACACACACCAGGACAGCTGTTTGGATAACATCTATGACTCAGGTGACTTTACATGCTACAAAACCCACAAGAAGGTTTACTAGTATGTAAAGACTATTGTAATTGACCCCATTACAAAACCACTGGAAACTGACTGCCATCTAAGGCTATTTATCTTTCTTGACTGGAATCTTTTACTGTTATGTCTTTTTAAGCAGCTTCTGGTCAGATCATACAGCATGTACTCTTGGATGGCGCTGATCTCTCCAGTGATGGTATGTGTATTATTGATGCCTTTATTGTGTATTATGTGTGCATAGACTGAACTCTTTGAAAGCCATTAATGAACTGCAAGTGGAGATACACTTATACATACACACATATTCAACACTCACACTTCCAAATAAGTAACCCACACAAAAGTATTAAATTCCACTACATATACAGTGTGTGCACCTCCACAGCAACAGGGTCCGTTCTGCTCACTAATCATATTGTGTTTAATTACATGAGTTAGATTATACTGGAGAAAGCCTAGGTCAGCAGGACAAGAGCCCACACTTACTCATTGAAACAATGTGAACGAGACACAAATGAAGTAGGTAGGGAGAAAAGGATGGAAGACAAACTGTTTTAGCTAAAACAGAGTGCTTGACAGGCTGAACGTCCAACTCATCATGTCAGATTTGTTATGAGGTTCTGCCAGACTTCATATACTGAGAAGTGCTAATTCTAATACTTGCCGTCTTAGGCAGACATGATTTGACTACTTAGCAATGTCATTTCGCAATAGGATTATGGCATATTAATACTTCTGTTGCAAAACAAAAAAATACTGCTAAAAAAAAGGTTAAAAAGAAGGGTAACCTGCTCTTCAGTTGACTCAAGTGACAAGACTGATATTTATCTAATGGGTTTCATTCAATCTCTATCAAGCATTAAATCAGAGTCGGGATCAGTTTAAAGGGGTTATAGGTTAATATGTGTTTATCCATCTCAATCTTTATTGTGCTCGAAAACAGTTTACCTACATCGTGGTAATGGTCTCACTGAACGATAAGATGTTTTTTTTTTTTACTTTCTATATTCTCTACAGCCATGGAAGATTCACGGACTAATTTATTATTTGCTTTAGTGAAGCTGTTTATGTTCAGAGAGATAAGGCTCAGAATAAATGCTGTCCTTTATCTGCATGCAGCCCATTCAAAAGACACGGTTTCAATTTAATTAACTGCCCACAAGACAAGGTGCAAGGCAATTATTTTTCATACTTAGACATTTGTGTGAAAATATGGACAACAAGGACAGTAAGTGGGAACATGTCCAGGAACAGAGGTCTTTGTTTTGTCTAGTTATGTCTCAATAAATCTACTGATCTGTCTACTTAGCATTTCTTTTAAGCATCAGATGAGTCAGCGGAGCCAACCTAGAAGACGCCTCTGAAATCCAACGTGCAACTCTCTTAGGTTGAGTGACATAAGCTGTTCTGTGACATAATCCCTATATAGTTTATGGTGGTTGAGTGCACCATATCAGCAAAAAGTGAATAGAATTAAGAGAGTGAATCCGGACACTGATTTAGCCATTGATCAAGGGTGAGTCGAGTTCAGTTATTTTATTATACAAGAAGACCAACACTATTATTATGAATATATCATTAATCTTCTATTGAAGTTACTTCTCATACAGACTGGTTATCTTACAAATTACAGGTTTTCTCTCTTCTAATCCTAACCAAAATGATATTGTTTTCATTTTCATCAGGACTTCTGAGCTTATTCATCTCTCAAAAATTTTATGTGCAGCTTATACAGAAAAATATTAACAATGTAATTTCAGGCCATTTTCATTATAGGGTGCAGTTGTAGTTACCGTTTGTGCAATAAAATATTTATTAAAACTTTTTTGATATTGTGAAATGAAACTAGTAACAGTACTTTGCCATAAGTAACGGTGAAGTATTCAGCTCATTATTTAATAAGTTAGTTAGTTGGTTAGATTTATTGTCAAGGAAATTATTCTTACTATTCAATACAATACAATAAAAATCAGTACAGTGGAAAATGACCACAATAATTATTCAACATTATTACAAATCTAACAGTTTATTATATTAATTGATACTGATATCTCTGTGTGTGCGCGCGCTTTATTAATACGATTCATAATAAAATCAATGCATAACATAAACCCATAATTTTTTATTTAAAGACCTGAATAATATCACATGTAAACGTCCAGAGCTATTCATAGGAGCAGCTGAATGAATCATTACAGCACACAATACCTTCATAATTAGTTATACTGAGTCTGAAGATGGATTTCCCAATTAAACTACATCCTTCACTTCAAACACACTCACTCACATCAGACAACGGAGGTGTTTAAATAACCTTAACGTGTGGGATGCGGCTGCGCAAAAAGTTGACCAAAGGAGTAAATGACGTACATTATTCAATGACAATTTGAGGATAATAAAAAAAAAAACATCTCACATTTAAACAACACCATTCTGACAGTATTTTGTTGGGGTGACTGGAGCAATGGTCGTGGCCTCGATACAGCATTTAAACTTTCAGAAACCTACCTGGATGATGTTCAGCCGAAGGTGCAGCCCCTTCCGAGAAGACTGCTGCTTTTAAACGGTGAAAATGCGAGATTTTTGCCTGTGCCCCAACAGAGAGAGAGAGAGAGAGAGAGAGAGAGAGAGAAACAGCAAGTTTTCCTGGAATAAATGTGTTCGGGCTTAAGATCTGCGGATAGTAATCCAAGTGAATGTTCTTGGTTGTCGTCTTGGGTTTCAGGACGAGACGCCGCGCAGCGCGTGAGAATTTCAAGCACCAAACACACACGAGCGACTGTTTCTCTCTCAGCTGTCTGTCTCCAGCTTCAGCAGACAACACAAGTCCACCCTTTACCGTAGTGCGTCAAAGAAGAACGCACTAAAATAACGTGTTTAGCGGACACTGACGTCAGAAATTTGTCGTCACTAAGAAACATTTAATATTATATTTAAAATTTATCAGTTTTTAAATTACAGAGCCTCAAATCTAACCTTTCTTGTTTGGTCGAATGTATTAGCCCTAGGTCATTAAATTTATTGTATATTGTGATATCTTAATAGAGTAAAAGGCAATTTCAACGTGTTATTTTCGTTGCACTGAGATACAGTTATAGTTTTTATTAATATTTTGAAATATTTTCAGTTTAAATGTAAACTTAAGTTAAAGTTTTAGTAATTCTGTTGTTTTTGTAATTTTTGTTTTTAACTGTTTATACATTTGTATTCTTTTTTTATTTCTGTTTAGTTAAATATAATAACCCTGGGAGATACAATATATCTGTGGAAAAATAATTGTAATTAACTTTAATATTTGATGTCAGGCTAATCCAGTCATTATTATTTTATCAAAAGCATGTACTGTATCAACCAGATACCAGCTGTAAACAATTAATTAGAAAACCTGTGTGCTTTTATTCTTTGAAATTGCCTAAAGTCAGCCTATATCAGATTAGAGTTCACCAGACTGGAAAAGTGTAGTCCAGTTTTATGTGTAATGTGCATCAGATGGTCAGTGAATGGTCAGACTGAGGCCGAGACTACCACCAATGTGCCCTTGAGCAAGGCACATAAACCTGAGTTACAGTACTTGAGAGGGATGCATGGACTGATGTGAACAAAAATCTCAACTAAAGTAATCAATTTGCTTGTAAAAGCAATTAATATGATTCAATGAATTACATTATACTGCTTTTATCAGCATGAAAATTATCAGTGGAATCATTCTAGGTAACAAAATATTACAGTATGTGGATGTGAATTTGAAATATGGATGTGTTGTCTGTGATCCTTCTCAGACTTTGCAATAGAGCTGTTGGGGAGGTGCATGAGGCCCAAGAGAGCCACTCACTTGCAGTGTAAATGATGGATTTTTGGTGGGAGCATTCCAGTGAGTCTGCTATTGCTGATGTTTGAGTCTCTGCTCTTGTTACGTCATCATCACTCAAAACAAATGCTGATCAGTGTTTTTAGAAAAGAGTTATGAACATTTGAGAAAACAGTGTCTGAACACCAAGGATTTTTGGTGATGTTGAAACTCACAGTTCTTAGGCATCAAGAAGATGCATTAAACATTTAGTCTCTAATCTCATGTCACATTAAGTTTTGATGTCAAAATTGATTGCCCCCAGCTGGTTTGAAATGGGACATGCATATGGACCAGTTGGGGTGATCTCAGAATGGTGACAGTAAAACATTTCAGCTGTCTTTGGTTCTCATGGTAACAGAGGCAGGAAAAGTGATGCACAGCAAAGAAGAATGACACCAGTATGTAGCATAAACCACTATTATAGCAATGAGCAAAAGAGTCAGGTTGTCAACTTGCATTTATTGGCTTGTCACCCTGGCAAATAGTCATTACTAAGAAAAAAATTCAACAAACACTTTTATAATGTTAGTTAAAAATAAGACTTAATTTGTAGTTAAGAATAAAGTAAAGAATTTTAATATTGACTATTTATTCGTTATCAGCTTTAAAACAACATGAAAATAATTATTGGCTTATCATACTGGCCAACCGCATTAGAATATATTTCAGAGGAAAAGTAAATGAGGATCATGAATGGGGGAGGAGCAGGAGGGACAGAATTTGTTCAGAAAAGTGGTGCCGCCACACTGATAAGAGTGTGTGATAACGTTGACAGAGGGAGACAGCAGGGGACAAGAGGCAGACATGAGGGCAAGTGATGACAAGCAGCGGCTCATACCCTTATGCGCTTGCATTTATTTGCATACACAGAGACAAAGTGGAGATACCATTTGTGCAACTATATTTAAAGCCTGACGACATGTAGTTTATTTTCTTCAGTTCACTGGATCATAAATACACACATAATGCTCATGTTCAAAGGTTTAGAGTTTTATACTCTCACAACTGACTTATTTATGAAGTGATGACTGAGTAGTGTAAATTGTGTAAATATAGAGAAATAATGGTCTATGTTTCTTATTTTGGCAGGGTCACAACCAGAGGAGTCGCTAGGGATTCTGGGCCCATTGCACAGAATTTGCTATGGGGCACCCTCAAAATCATGTTCCACCTGGCTGTAACGCCACTGGACACAGCAGTGGTAATGTTTCATGCTTCGTGCTTTTACTTGTAGCATTTATGCAAAGTCTTATAGTGGTGATGAAACAGAGGTAGTGCCGGATATTTTCTTACACATCGTGACGTACATCTGAATGAAAATGTTGGGAAGTAATAGATCAGTTCATCGGTTGTTGAGTGGATGGAGGCAGAACTGAATGCAAGCATTCAGTCAAGCAAGGTTACAGCAGACTAAATGATTGGAGAAGTCCTACATAGGTCACTAGAAAGAAGTCTGTCATTTCACTGGAAGACTGAGTTATGACAAATTGTAATACATGAAATATATGCATTGTTGTACTGTTCAATAACATGTACAGTATTTAGATATTAGGGTGAATTTTCATGTCATTTGACAGATATTTCCTCACTAAATTCTAAGGTTGTTGCAAATTCAGGGATATTACGACAATTCACTGTGTTGTCTAACTAAAAAAGTCAATACAGTAAATGTCATCAAACTCTGTTAACAGTAAATTTGTATTTTCAGAGACTTTAGCTGTAAATATACAGTTTTTTTTACATAATACATTTTTACAACCTCTCTCTCTTTCTCTCTCTCTCTGTATTGCACAAACTCACATACACAGCCCTCTCTAGTTTAACTGAGTGCAGAGGACAAACACTTAGGAGACACAGCAGCAGTCTAAAAGCATCCAGTGTGAGACATTTCATAAATGAGTGTAATCGTGGCCATATGGCAGCTTCTGAGAGCCTGAACGACATGTCTGGAAAAAATATCACTGACTCTTCATTTCACACAGCTCTGCCAGCCCAGCTCTCCTGAATCCACTTAAAACCAGTTTTTCTGCAAATCACAGTTTGCCTGATGTGTATGTGAATTCAGACACACACATATATTTCTACATGAATTTTTAATGAAGACAGAACACATAAAAAAAACCTTATGTACAAAACAGGACAAAGGAAGTTTTGTTCAAATAAAATAGATTCTGTACATTGCTAGCACTCCACAGCAGACTGAAGTGGGGATGCAGATGCGATTGTGGTATGGTGAGCACTGTTTAAAAAAGAATCCCACCTACATTTTCTATAACCATTGAACAAATAGGTTTTGATTGAAGAACCAGCACGCTTTTGATACAGCTGACTAAAGCTAGACGGGTTTAAGCAGTAAAATCAATGCCCTGATCTCAGGAGATCTTCCTACTATCATATCTTGTTAGCATCATGTCTTGAAGCTTCTGTAACCAATTCCACATAATCATTATCACAGCCGTTCTTCTAGCTCTGTATTCAACTCAAAATAGCCTTTTTACTACAACAAATTCTTTTTTCATGCCTTTAGCATGTCGTAATTTTTTACAACTTTTTGCTATAGATGCAGTCAGTCATAATTTTTTTATGTCACTGCTAATTATAACATCAGTCACAGCAGTCCTAATGTCCTGTTTACTGGTCCAAGCCCAATGTTTTCGCAAGCCTCACAACTTGCAGCCTTCTATTTCAGTGTTCAACGTTATCAAGTAGAAAATAAAATCTGAACGCAGGAGTACAAAATTGAAATTATAATAACCATAAAGCAGAGCGGCTTGCAATTTATGACCTCATTAAAAAACAGAGGCACATCAGGGGAGAGATTTTTATAAGGAATTTTATTTAATCCATAGTTGTAAACAAAAGATGCTGTTCAGCTCAGAGAACTGCAACAACAGCAGGATATCTTCATTTAAGATTTTTTCTGTCTTCACCATGTAACTGTAGAGGGAGAACAGAGGCAAAAGAGGCCAAAACAAACAAAAAAAAAAGAAAAAAAAAAAAGAAAGGAATGATAAAAAATAAAATAAATAAAAGATTTAAAAAGATTTTAAAAAAGAAATTTTGTTTAAAAATTGTGGAAGTTTTATTTAAAAAAAAAAAATAGTTTACAAATTTTTTTGGTCCTCAAATCAGGCCATCCTTAAAAATATTTTGGTTTGCAATTACAGAAGAAAAAAAATAAAAAAAAAGGGTCGGTAGGTAGGTCTATATTTTTTTTTTTTCAAGTTTCAATGTAAAAAAAAATTTTGGTGATGGTGATTACGTAGGTATGGTATTTAAACAAATTAGCATATCGTGACGTCACTGGCTGGGTCTTCAACCCGTGCCTTCGGGCGCATCATTGCAAACCTCATTTTGATGCAGGCTATATAGACCACAAACAAATTCAAATCTTTGTCAAAAACATGTTTATTGCATGAATTTCAGGTGAGAAGAAAAAAAAATGAGGTACTGTTATACTGTTTGACTTGCTTCCACCGCTAGGTGTCAATGCAACCTACAAATGAGAGACTGTTTACTTTGCTTTCTTTGGTTGTCACTTGTGTGAAAAAAAAACCTGTTTGATTTGAGTAACAAGTGTTCATTTGAATCGATTGTAAAATCGATTTTGCATGTCTAGATTCATTTTATACAACAAATAACACCAAATATAGGTAAATCCATGGACAACAGGCAGGACGAATGTAAAGATTCAATATATTGGTAAAGACCAATATTTCTGATGATTTATTGGCGTGAAGTTACGTGCACAATGGCAAACAGGAGTGCAACATTCTCGAAAACCAATAAGCAGAATGGATTGCCATAATGCAAAACATTTACTGCAGGCTTCAACATAGCTGTGTTTACGATTAGAAATGTCATACGTAGGCGATTCTAGCCCGAATCTGTATCTTTATGCATGAGACTGTCTGAATACCGGCAGAATTTACATTTCTGTAGTAAAAAGAGAAACATTGTGCAGAAGTATTATTTGCTGTTGTGCGTATGTGTCCGAAGCTGCAGCTGCTGTGTGACGCGTGTTCCAAAAAAAAAAAAAACCTGGGCGCGCTCCGAGAGCAGGTCGTTAAAATCAATTTCCTATTTTCCTTTTCGAAACATGTGTTGGTTGGTCCAATCGATTCATGCAAAAGATTTTCGAAGTTTTAGACTAGACGGGAGAAGGGATGGGAAAAGATCTGGGCACAGTTTTTCCAGAACTTCGTGCCGAGTTGAAAGCGGTGTAGAGCTGTTTTAATGAATTTTTTAGATGTATTATGGTGCCCGAAACCGTATGACTTTGAACAGTGACCACGAACATTTTGTTAACTGCAGCCGCAGCCATCATTACCAAGCACGAACCGTTGACTCTGACAATGAATGAGACGAAGCGAACGCACAGGCCACAGTGTGACATCCGTGTAAATATAGATGATGTCACAGGTTTTCTTTTGAAGAAAGAACGTAGCCTTCGTTTGTATGTAGGCCTAGGCAATTTATAGATTTACAATACTAACTAAAATATAATTAATATTATTTTATTGCTTTTGTATTAGTTGTCTGAAGAATAAAAAAAAACAGCAACCAGCAAGTTGGTCGGACTAAAAGCAAAAAAAAAAAAAAAAAAAAAAAAAAATTGAGTCGGTCCTAAATTGACAGGGTTGGTCGGGTAATGGCAAACAAGAAAATTTTTAAGGATGGCCTCAGTGCTGAGCAAAAATTTGAAACTGAGAACTAGCTCAATTCATCATTGTGAATTTGAATGGAATTGGTCACACCCACAGGAAGTAGAATTGGAATGACAGGAAGATGCATTCTATCTATCTACTCTTCTATATTTCATTCTATCTACCTGTAAAAGTTTTTTTTTTCAAAAGCTTCAACATTTTGACAACAAACTTTTCTCTTCGAGTTAAATTTACAATCGTATGAATCTCTTTGAATTTAACTTCATTTTACTTCTGCTTGCTTACATTCAAATCCTGCATCCTGTTTGCTTCCTCAAATTCAGGTACTGAACTTATTTTAAAGCCATTCTCAATTCAAGAACTCAACAAAACTGTTTCAAACAGATATCCTTTGTCTCATTCTGCCGCACTTGAAACACTTTGACATGTTTTTCTCTATACTCTATACTACATCCTAAGTCTCCAGCAACCTGCCATAAGCTTCCTCCTTACTATCTGTCCCCAGAGACTTCACAGAACATTCTATGTTTTAATATTTCCCTGATGTCACTGCAGATAAAACTTCCACAGAGAGCAGTGCTGTTTGGAGCTGATGCTGTCTAAGTGGAAATTAAATTAAAATGATTTCATAAGTGTGATAAAAAGCTGCAAGTTGCATGGAATGCAAATGTGTTGATTGCATTCTAAACATGTTTTACTGCTGTTGTGTTGTGTTGTGGAATTAAGATTTTATAATGTTAGAGGAACTGAAAATAGTGTGAATGAATTCTAAAGAAGAAACGGATAAACAAACGGCAAACCCATATCTAAAACCAAAGCAACAAAAAATACACATGCCAAATTTTCCAGCAATCATTCTCCATAAACCTTTCCCATAGAATAATCAAACATGAACTCAGAAAAAGAGGTGCACATTGGCAAAATTTGAGTAATTATGCATGGAGATAGGATGTTTTGGATATATATTAATGTTAATTCAAAGGAATTGTGAATGTTTTTTGCACAAATTAATTGCTGGAATAATTCTCTTAAATTACCATTCAGAGTTAAGGGAGAAAACAATGCAAGCAGCTCCAATGCAAATGAAGGAAGAATAGAAGTGGATCAATGGGGAGAAAAACACCCCACTGCTTGATAAATTATGTGAGATTTCTGTCCATATTTAATCGCCAGAGGGTTAATGTTGCCATATCAGTTGGTGTGCTGTTCAGAAATTATGGGATGAAGTGCAGCTAAAGCCAGCCAAGCGATATGCAAACTGTTCTAAGAACGGAGCTCAAACTGGATATTTATGATGTATTTATTGTATCTTGGCATTCTCTCTGTGGGGTAATCTTGTAGTGAGATAGCACATTTTACAGTGATAAGAGAATCTATTATCTGTGTGCATGATGGATGGAAGTAGTAGTAAAAAAGAAACAACTCCTGTAGCTGAATGAATTAGAGTAAAGCCCTCTTAGCTGCCATGCAAGATCCTGGCACTGAATCTTCCTCTTCCTTTCTCAGCCTTCTCTCTCTTATTAAAAGCATACTGCTGTTTTCCACAAAGAGACAAACATTCACATACAGATTCAAATTCACACTTTCGCATGCATGCAGAGAATAGAACATTATTATTTTACAAGCAGAACATCAGGTTCTGGCCACGGTTTGTTTTCTTAACACCTTGCACCACAGGCTGCCCTGTCTGGAGAAAATTGCACATGGCAAGAGGTGTCCAGAAGTCTCCAGCTTTCTATAATTGGTGCCTCTTCAGTAGACTTTTATTATTATTATTATTCTTATTATTATTGACTTTTTCTAACTGAAAACCCTTTAAAAGGGCAGATTTGCAGTATCTAATCTGACTTTTAAAAACACTTTAATATTTAACTCTAGTTAAAAATAAATTAAAACCAGTTAATTTATATATTTCCATATGAAGTACAATCCATCCATCCTTGTGTAATACTTATTAAAACCTTAGTTTTTATAGTTCATTAATCTTGGGGAGTGTAAGAGCAAAATGGTAAATGTGTTTTCTGCAGAAATGTTTTGGAAATAATGTAATTGCCTCTCTACATGTGTTCTGTCACCATTGTGCCATTCCCTTTGCTCCATCTCCCCTGTCCAAAATAATCATTCCACAGCAGATCATTATTACTAGCCCCCAGCTGTCTCTGTCCCCTTCTGCATGGACACAGTCCAACAGCACATCCACCAATCATCAGCTGTCCTTTTCTCTGCCTTTGGATAGAAGATGCCTTGTCATGTTGATCCTGACACCCCTTTCAAAACCCGCAAAACCAAATGCTGATGAATGTCCTGCACCGATGGCATCTCTCATTCATCTCCCTGTACATCCCTATCAGCATGCCGACACTCTTACTTCTTCTGCTGATTTCTATTATTATTCGAAACAGACAGCCTTCATATCTCTGCTACATGAGCCAAGAGAGTGCATCAGCCTGTCATCTACTCGTTCTCACTCCTTCTCTCTCCCTCTTTCGCTCTCTCTCAATCTCTGTCAGTGATTGGCAACTTGCTGTGGGGTTGTGTCAGGCTGGGTAGAGCACAGCGCCTGGTGCTGTTGTGTGGATAGAATAAATGCAACCCAGTTATAACTGCCTGTATGCTGTAGCTCCCGAACATCAGCCTTTATGGAGTTCGGGCCTGGTTAACAGGTCCCCTGTGATACAGAAAGAGAGAGAGAGAGTAAGACTGAGGGAGAAGACAGAATAGCTGTCATGAGGAAGGTCAGCGGACTAACAGGGGAATCAGTCAAAGTGGCACACACACAAAAAAAGTACTGCAACTGAAATAGAACTGCAATAGGAAACTTTTATGCAAATTTTAGCAACTTAATAGATGGCACTTGATTCTGATAAAGTGCAGAATTTGTTTTAAGGTCATTTGTCAAATTCTGTCATGGTACTCGACCAATTTCAGAGTGGATTTAAGCGGGCATTTTCAATTCATCCTGAGTAACATTCTCAGGCAGTGGACTGTATGATCCACGACAGATTTTGGTTAAGAACATATAGGTTGAGAAATACTCAACTACACTGTATGTGCCAACATCAGGGTGGGAAACATCAAGCAGCAGCCATTTACTGTTTCAATATCTGCCGAAGATTGGTGAAGGGATGACATATTTTTGAAGCCCAACCTGGAATTTCCTTGACAAAAAAAATTAATGAATAAATAAATAAGAAAAAAATTGCAGGATTATTGCAGAAAATAATCTCTGTGACCAACAAAAGTTTGTGATTCTTCATAAACAAATGGCTTACAAAAATATACCATCTCTGCAGGGCTCTTTTTTGTTGGAATTTCTGCTGGATTTAATGTGTATATAATATAAATTAGAGTGTATGCAACATTGTGACTAGACCGAATAGGTCAATAAAAGTGTATTAAATTCTTGACACTATATCATTACTTCGGGCATTTGAAAATAAAACTTTGCAGAAGTTAAATATTTCCTTGTTGAAAAAAAGTGACTGCATTTCAATAGCAGCAAGGTACATTAATGCCTGCCACAATAAGAGGGAAAAGTCGACCAGTCGACAGTACTGTGCCCATGTACTCACACACACATGGCATGTTGCAAATACCGCTATACTATTGTTTTTCTACAACTGTTCATCATACAATAAATTCTTATCTGAAAATGTTTTATTTCCCTATTCTGTTTTTCTTGCTCATATAAATCCTTTGGCAATACAATGTACAATTTGTCATGCCAATAAAGCTGATTTCAACTGAACTGAATTGAGAGTAAGAGAGAGAAAGAGAGAGAGAGAGAGAGAGAGAGAGAGAGAGAGAGAGAAGGACATTTAGCAGAAAATCAAACAGTTGTGGGAGCCTCACAACAGCTCCAAACACACACGTGTGACAGACACAAGACATTAATAAACATTAATAAACCCACTATAACTGGAATGAAAAGAGCAATTAAGATAGCAAACTCACAGGGGCCAGTATAAACTTTCACTATGTCATTTTACTCTTTAGCCTTGCTGCCTCTCTGCCATCATCCTCTCGTCATCCTATATTGTATATATTTTGACATTTGGCAACAGCACTGGGGGAAAAGTGCTCTCCAATATAATTATGATCAAATGGACAACAGATGTGTGTGCTATGTGTGAGGGTGTAAAAAAAATTATTATATGGCATTCTCATATTGTTTGAGGACATTAAGCCACGGTCTTCATAACCCTCTCGCCTCATGTATTTTTCTAGAATTTGTGTTTTCTCTGGAAAATCAAAAGCATGTACTGAGGGCAGAATTCAACAGCTACAGCTCGAGAGAGATACTCAGGCTGTATCAGTTTCCATAACTATTACCACAAGATGAAACCAAATATCAATAATGTCACTGACCTCACCTACCATAAATTAGATTTCCTCTCCCTAGAAGGTTTTCCTGTGTATAACTATATGGAAAAGATGGGACAGGAAACAGTATCAGTGAATTCAAAACCAGAACAATGGATGCAACATGCAGATGAGGATATTCATATGTCTATATAGTCTAGTTTAGCTTTGTAATTTTGCCATGTCCATTAAGTATTTTTTATTTACTTTTAAATTCAATGTTCATTTACTGGATTTCACTCAACTTTCCTCTCTGCCATTCAGGGTAGTGCCAGACATTTATGGGCCCTCTAAGCACAGTTTAAATGTGCTTTTATCTGAGATGCAGAGCTGCACTTCCATTTTTATTTGCGAGGCAAATGGTTCTCTTGACGTGGCCTTCTGCCATCTGCCAGTGTGGTCAGTGCGCAGGAGAATAGTATGCATAATTTCATAATTTTGTCCTTTCAAACACCCCACGCAAAGCAAAGATTTCCATTTCTATCAGTTCATCCATCTTTTCATCTTACTCTGTCCTTCTGTGCATTTACATTCATTGAATTTCCATTTAATTTCCAGTTTGTTCTTTTCACTCACAAAAAGCAAGGGGAAAATTGTCCTTGCAGTAATTTCTCAGTATGTATGCAGGTCTTTTTGTCTTCAAAAAAGACACAAAAGAGTCATATTTAATTTTGCATCGATTTCAACTTACTCTAGCACTATAGAGGGACTAGTTCTGGCAGCTGACAACATGAGCAATTCTGTGCTTTAATGACTTCTCTTTTCTCTGTAGTCGCGTGTTCCAGTTGTTTGTTTACAATACTTTTTGAAGTCTTAAATATGCAGTGCTCTAAGAAATGATAATCTTACAATTACCCCTAAAGAAAATAACTACTTAAATGTGTCAGGCTCATGAGAGATTTGTTTCTTTGAAATTCATAATAGGCCCTTTTTTTAACATCCCTATACACACGTGACTAGTATTAAATGGTGACCTCCAGTAATTTGTAATTACCGCGGAGGTTGTCTGTGATCTTAATCCCATTCGAATCAGTCATGTCTGTAATTTGTAAAGTAAAAACTCCCCCACAAATGGCATACCATATTTAGCCAAACACCGAAGTCCTGTGATAATATTAGTCCTGTGCAAATTGGCATCTCTTGTGATTTGGACAGGATTTGTTGGGGTTGTATATAATTTTTTCAAGGTTTTTGTTTCCTGTGTGCCTTTTTCCATCTTTTGCAAAGCATTTTGGGTGCTGGGTCATATTGCTATACAGGGGGCGGTTCTAGGAGTTCATCCACAGGCGGTCTGAGCCCTCAGACAGACCATTAGATAGATACAAATTACCTAAATTCTATGGCATAAATACACGAAAATATTCATTAAAGCTACTTCATACTTTATTACTTAAACATTGTATTATCTCTTTTTTATTTTATTGTTTGATTAACAAGAAATGCATGTAAATATAAGAAAAGTTTTCAATGCAATTAAATTAAATTAATTAATTAATTAATTAATTAAATTAAATTAATTTTTGTCCTCCAGTACTTTTTAAATTATGCATTAATTATCAAGGTTAAAAATATTCAAACACTTTAAATGTAGCTTTGCATCTTTAATTATAAACAGTACTCACTACCACAAGTTATTATGTGCACTCCCTGTGCTTCGGTGTATGCATGTATAAATGTGTATATCAAATAAAAATAAATAAATGCTTTTCAGCAGATCTGTCGAGATATTGTACATGCAGTTATGGCCAACGTGTAGTCCCAATTCAAATGGATTAAAGGGGTCGTCAGATGCTAGGCACTTGTTGTGTTGTGTTGGCAGTGTGTGTACACAACCACCATAAATGATAAAAATCCACAGTTTTTTTTTTTTTTTCCGTAAAATCATTTCCCCTTTCTCGAACCGAGCCGATCTTAGATGCCTGTCTGTGTGATGTCATAAAAAGACAGGGCCCTCCCACGATTGATTGTTTGATTGACAGAAGCGTTTCAGCACAGACTGGACTGGTGTCTTACCTTGACCTGCCATGACTGAGCCGTCATCAGTCTGCCATTATTTCACCACAGACAGTGGTGGCTTGTGGGTTTTAAAATAGAGGAGGCACACTAATTAACCACTTTAAAATGGCTTTTTGGTGGATTTGAGTTCGAAAAAGTAAAGAAAACGACACAAATACAGCAAGATAATATAAATTCACTTACCTGTCCTATGAAACAAGCATCCATTCCTTCTTAAAAGTCTGTGGTAAAAGAGAGCTGCCTGTTGTGATATTTAATTAGGCCTACTTCTGTAGCCTATAGTTGTAGTTCCCTTTATTTTTAATTTGTATATATACCGTTTGAATGACAGCTGTTGGCGATCAAATATTCAACATTGCTACTCATCATAAATACTTGGTAAATTATTAGCCCAGCCGCTACGGGAGACGTTCAAACTAATAGCACGCAATTTATGTCTCTATGATGATTGGTTGATATACCAGAAGGGAGGCTAGCCTCCTCTATGATGTTCCTTTTCCCAACACTCCTCAGCGCTGAAAGTGAACATTCGATGCTGATTGGCAAATTTTTTTAACAATGGAGGCACGAGAAGTTCATCTCTTCCCCGGCCTCCCTCTCCCCTTCTCTTTCACTTTGCAGTTGTAATTACATCAGCAGATTCGGCACATTCACGATAGAAAAGCGGGGCTTTCACGTAATGGTATTACAAATGTCAAATTACAAACAAAAATATATACATTCTGTGACATGAACTGAAATGAACTGTGAATTTAATTAACATTAAATCGTCCTCTTTTTCACCCTTAAAATTTTAGGGAAGCTTTTCCTCCCCTGCCGAGCCGCCACTGCTGCCAGAGCAGATGAGAATGTCTCCTAAGCGATTGATGTGTTCTGTTGTTGGATGTAAAAATGAACAAAGCATTTACTCCTGACATCTGAGCTGCTGAAGACGCAGAGGATTACCTTTGTTTTTGAAGGGAATGCGCCCCCGATCGACCTAAGTTTGTCTATATTCGCGCAGATCATTCGTGGTCCAGCTTCACCGACCGGGTAAAAAGGGTGTTGTTTTACACTAGATACCTGCACTCCCACAGGACCAAACGCAACAGGGTGTGGTGCGGGACAACTCTTGATGGGCGAGAAGAGAAAAGAATCTATAATGTTTTGTCACAGGTGGGGACTGGACAAGATTAGATATATATCTGCGGGAGTGGACAGAATATTGCGGTCGGGGATTTCTCAAACTACCATTTTTTAAATTTTAACCAAACTATGTTACTGACTTTTCATTAAGACCCTAAAGAATAATATCAACTTGTGGAAGATGGGCATCCGATGACCCCTTTAAGTAAATTTCCATTTAACAAATATTTGTTGATTGCACGCTCTAATTTAAGCTGTAAAATTTTTCAAGAAATGTTACATTTGAGCATGCAGTAAAAATACATTTTTGAGTGTAATGAATATTGATCCTTTGCTTTCAAAGCTCAAAGCAGAACAGCGATGATTCTTAGTCTCACAAAATAAAGAAAAGCCTGTAATCCACTGCAAACTGGTCTGCCATAACCCATTAAAACACAGGGAGCAGGCCTCGCTACAGCCTACTCAGAGCTAGAACAAAGATATGTGGTTTAGAAGTGCTCTTAAATCCCTGTAATACAGAGCCTGTATTTATTTATAATCCAACCAGATTCTCATGAGACCTGCTTTAGTTAAACAACATGATAAAGACACAGTGGATGAAATCAGACTCTTTGCTGATTTCTGCCAGCACAGTTACATGTCTAGATACTCACAGTATAGAATTTAGATGCGATAGTCAAAGCTGACACAGTAATTTGGAACGGAATTGTCACAATCCTTGCCTGTGGTTATGGGCTCTTGAATGTTGCTTTGTTCACCTCATGCATCCCTGCTGCTCTATTCCCTTGTTTGTTGACATGGACACTCATTGGACCACACCCATCTCCTTGTCAGTTAACATGGTTACTCACTATTTCATTGGTTCTACTCTGCTTATATAGCCCTAGTGCTTTGTCAGTTGTTTGATGTTATGCTCCTGTTTCTCGTGCCCCCAGTGTCTGTGTTTGCAGTTTTGTTTCTATCAATAAATTCCTGCATTTAGATTCTCATCCATGTCTGCATCATTTCAAGAATTTCTAATGGTTAATTAGGGTGCAAGCTGTTCACAAAAAACATTTACTTTGCTAAAAATGTTATTTTGGGCCTTTTCAACACTTTTATTTACTGGCTCAAAGCCAGTCCACATCTCAGACTAAACCCATTTATTTTTTTGTGAGATCACATGAATAGAACAAAACATTATGTTTATGTAATAGAGCAGAACTCTAAATTGTTTTAAAGTTTTTTGATTATCATAGTCTTTGATATTTCAAGCTTGATAACATAAGACAATTCTGTTATATCACACTGCTGTTACCAAATGCTTTAAATAAAGGAAACATTGCTGTTTATTTTATCACTTTATTTGTCCGTGTCACTGTGAATGAGGCACAGAAACATTATCATATTGTATACAAACACAATTATCACTCAGTTACATTACTACAAAATCCCACAGTAACAAATAGACAATATTAGTCAGAGCTTAGAAACAGTCTTACAACTTCATTAGCATTTCCTCCTATTTACTTGCATATTTACTGTGCAAATTAGATGTAAACACAGCGACAGATGCATTATTTTCCTTCATTTTCTTTGGGCCACACATGCCTGAGCCAACAATAAGAAACTATTTGAATTGCTTTTAATTTAATCTAATATTTCATTCATTTTCATATAACAGATGGTGAGGCAGCAACAACCAGGAAGTGCAGAATAGATTCTCCAATTAGCTTCTGATATAGTTTAATTATATGTTAAACAGAATATGACATGAATCTCAGATCACAAATCTGAAATAGATTTTAAAAATTACCAAACTGAAGTTTAGGTTCTCTCAGTAGTGATGGAAAGGGTCCTTTATAACCACTGATGGATCATATCTACAGCTAGCATTAATCTTTCTTTTGAACTTTCTTTATAGGCCTACTGCACTCAAAGCTAAATTTTAAGATTGATCATTTTTGTTCCCCTAAATGTGCTGGGAAATTATTAAATGAAACGCATGGCTTCTCCTTGGTGGAAAAAAAACGTAACAGTTTCTTAAAGGCTGCAGTGTATTTCTCAGACACAGTCTCTAAATGGACAATCAAAGCCACTCCACAACCAATCACTCTCCAGCAGCTCCACTTGTCATTTTCATCCTGTCCTCAGGAGTGGGTGATCTCAGTGGAGAGAATGAAAGGATGACAATGTGAAATGATTAAGCGAAGACAAAAAGGCAAGAAAAAAGCTTACAAGGGGTCCTATTATGCTCTTTTATAAAGTCTTGATTTCATTTTGGGGGTATCAAATGAAGGCCCGCCTTCTGAAATACGAAATGAAATGTGATTGGTTAGCTGGGCCAGTGTGTGTTGTGAATGACAGCACACTGCACCAGGTCGGGAAATGTCATGCCCCTTACCAAAGATGCCTGTGGGCTTGAGTGTAAATATTGGGTCAAACTCAAATCAATTTGAGCGTGATTTAAACCCCGGATGATTGTAACCACTCTAAGTTCGTCTGTCTTGGGAAAGCTAGCGTGTCTCCGACATAGTGATGATAACACTCGTTGCCTTCTCTTGTGCAGCTCAACCAGGTCTCGTCCCATTCGTCTGTATTTGTGATATCACAAATCCTGGAAAATATGCTTTGTAGTCCAAATGAGTCGTTCATTGTAGTTTTTGAAAAGTGATTTCTGTTAAATAAAATGTCTCCTTTTGAAGTGGATTTGAGCTTTGTAACTTTGTAAAAGCATAATAGGACCCCTTTAATTCACTTTTCAAGTACTTCTTTCATACACTGTCAAAAGTAACTACTGTACATATTTCCCAGTATATGGGACATTTTGAGCCACAAATACTAAGAAATATGAATTATTTCAAAGTACATTAAAACCAATGTCAGACCTGAAGAATTAAACCAACTAGTCAAATTTATTTGTCTGAACAATTTCAAATTAAACAATATTGCTTAAATGATTTGTGAGTTATCAGCATGAATTGCAGCATGAATTAATCATGTGGTTACAGTTATCTGATTATTGTTCCCTCAAATTGTATTCATTGTATTGAATACAATGTACTATAGATTGTTTTGGATAAAAGTGATTCCCAAGTGCATAACTGCAATATTATTAAAAATATATGTTTGCTGACTTTTTAGAAAAGCTTTACTTGTTGTTTCAACCATTTGATTCATTATTGTCAGTTATTTGTTGTTTTGATGTTAAGAGTTCATCTATTTACATTTGTTGACTGTTTGTGTGCCAAATCTTCTAAAACTAGAACTACCAGAAATTTTTGCTTTGTAAATGTAAATATTGTAAATATTTCACTTCATATATTAGAGGGATGTCCACCCAAAAATGAAAATTCGGTCATCATTTATATACCCTCATGTCATTCCATAAGATTTTGGTTAATATTTGATAGATACATTAAGATATATTTAATGAAATGAAAATTTAATGAAATATAAAATATTTAATGAAAAGATATTGACAATGTTTAAGACAAAATATTTAATGAAAAGATATTGACAATTTTTAAGACAAGTTAGTTAAGAGAAACTAAAAATCTAAAAGCATCAGGTTGCATTATTCCCTTTCGAAAACAGTCTCTCATGTTGCATAAAATGACACGGGGAAATTCCTGTTTACTCTCAATACTGAAGAGTAAACTTTTTCACATTCAAGTAGCTGCACAAACAAATGGCATTTCAGCCCGCCAAAATGGGTGGAGCCGACTCCCTATATAAGTTGGCACTGAATGCCTTTTCACCAGAATTTTCTCTTTCAGCATGAAGATAGTCTCCTTGCTGGATTCCGAAGAAGGGTGATTTTGCCGTAGAAGAGCCCCGGCAGCAGACGGCTTCAGATGGGAACAGTCCGTTGCTTGCCTGGGCTCTGCTCATGCTATGGCTACACTCAGACTGCTCTCACTGGGAGAGTGTGAGTCTCACCTGCTTCGCTTGTGAATTGCTTTCTTCAATTCCATTTCGCGGTGTACTTTACATGTGAGGATCAAAGACCCACATCTGCAGCGAGCAGTTTGATCTTTTAGCGGTTGCTGGTTTTGTCTGGCCAGAGGAGAACACGCCTAGTTGCATGCATTTCTGTCACCGATGGAGTTTTGGTTCCTTGTCACTGTCACCTTTGGCTTGCTTAGTTGGGGACACAACTTCTGGCAGCTTGACTGCACAGACACTATTGGAAGAGAACTGAACTGGATGATGACATCACTGAATCAACAATGAACAGACTTTAACTGATACACTGACTGTTTTTTACTGTCCTCTTGCATTATCAGCACATATTTTTCCTGTTTAACACTGTAAAATTGCTTTGAAACAATCTGTATTGTATTCAAGTTAAATAGGAGTTTCCCCATAGAGTTTCACACAACGTTCGTTCTCTGAGCATTTCCTTTAACAATTCATTTATTTACAGTGTACATATGCTTCATTTTATTTACAATTCTTGTCTGTGTTTCCATCTGTATCAGATGTTTTCAATTAAAATATCAAGGTCACAATGCATCTTCATGCACCAAGTGGTTAGATTTAATTTCATTAGCTGTGATTGTATTCCATTAGACTGCATTACCTTGCATAGGTTACAGAATTCCTAATGAACCAATAATGCTGTCATTAATGGCGCGAAGGTGGGGAGCAGGAGAGGTAACACTCATCTTCTGTCGCTTCAATATTGAATGCAATACTGCATTCAATATGGGCTGTAATGACCAGGTGTCAGGTGACATGCCCTGCAATTATCACCATAGAGATCAGACAATTGGTTTTGTAGACAAGGAACATCTACAAACACACCAAATACTGTAGCTGTCTTCATTTATATGTCATTCTGAAATAATCTCTGCAGCGTGGTTGCCATGGTTAACTCATTAGTGGCCCTGGTGAGTGGATGAGGTCCATTGAAGGGAACTGTGTTCTTACAGCTGTTTACAATTCCCTTTGGTCTGATCAGTATCTCCACATGAACTGGTTCTAAAAGCATGCCTGATCATTACAGGTAGGAAGTGTTTCTGTTATCATGGAGACATAAACATATTGGACACTGCTTGTATGTGTGATGAAAATGTCAGCTATATTTATTAAAGAGCACGCTGAACACCATGAGGGTTTTAGAACCCCAGGCATCTAAGAGACAGAACCCATAATTTCAAACATCCTTGCTCAGGTTATGCCAGGCTCAAAATATCAAGAATCCTGCACTTTATACAAATGCCTGAGTACTTGTAGAGAGCTTAAGGACTTAGAGGCACAGAAGATGGCTTCAGGTCCTCTCAGCCAAAACAGCGTTTCAACTCCTGCTGTTGACAAAATGGCATTTGACATGAAACAAGAACTCCCTATATCCCCAAGCTGGGATGAGAATAGTTAGGAGTAAGGAGTTAAGGTGAAGGAGGGATGCCAGAAAAACTGTTGTGGGACAGAGGTATGTTGGCTGTACAGTACTGTATATATATTTACTATAATGCTAATTAAGTTGATTATCTGTACATGCTCCACCTGTGGTGATTAAGTTTATTGTCTGAACGTGCTCCTCCCAAACTTTGTTAATAAAATAGCATTACATGAAGCAAGCAAAACAAGTGATAGATACACTCTGTCCACACCACCCTGCTGCAGAGACATGCATTCTGAAATGACAGCTGACCATGAGATGAATATCAAGACTTTCTGCTTTAGAAGCGAGTGATATTTGAGAATCTGTTATCTAATTCGCTCTTTCTCCGACAGACGTGGTACCATGCTATCTCTTAACTCTCACAGCGTGCTGGGAAGAGATATGGAGGAAATAGCGTCTGCACCGGTGGAAGCTTACTTCTCTTGTCAGATGTCTTCGCTTGGATAGACAGCCCTGCGATAGTTGACAGAGAGAAGGGAATTTAAATAAGAGATGGAGGATAAAATTCCTGTTGTTTGTGAAACAACTGTTTATTTTCTATTTCTCCTGTCTGTCAAGGTTGGCATCAGGTGTGTCATTTGAAGTTGACAGCACAGTGAAGGGTTTGCACACTCACTGTTGGAGTCATACAGTAATGGAGATTCCAGCTGATGAGCCTGTCATGTTCACTTGTTTCATTCAGCTTGACTCTCTCAGTATAGGGACAGACATGAAGGAAGAAATATTTTTCATTCATTGAAAAAGGAACTGACTATCTTTCCAAAAATAAAATGAGTGATGGAACGATAATACGATAATAATCTACGACTCCACAAAACCGTTTAAAGCTGTTTGGACTAAACTGCCTAATATGGAGGACAAGAGTTTAATTACTAGCTCTAATCTTCTTGGCTTGTAAGCAATTCAGCAATCTGAATTTGCTTTTTCTCATTAGCATCCAAGAACAATAGCAGCACTCTGAGCTTGTGTTTAACAAGCATCAGTAATTAAGAGTGGTTCCTTTTAATTGGAACAATTGATCGATTTTTTAATCAAAGGGATGGAATCGCAGCTTTTTGTGCCCATGTCCAATGGGCTAATTTTGTTGATCTTTAGCACATCCTGAATTAGTTCTTAGATTAAAAACAGAACAGCACCATTTTTTTTCTCCCTAAAAATAAAGAAACAAGGTTGCTCACATGGATTTTGAATATTTTTAGGATAAAATTGGAGTTCAAAGTGAGAGCGAATGGAGAAAAAAATCTGACCAGTGTTGGGAGGTTGCTGTGGGAGGTAAAGTTGCATGCATCTTCACATTTCTTAAGGTCTAATTTGTTGTCTAGTTTGCTCAGGTACATCTGGAATTCCAGTATTCACTTTCAAAGGGACAGTTCAACATTTTCTCTCCTTTTATCACTCCAAATGGCTTTCTTCTGCATAACACATAAATTTTGTATAATGTTGATAACCAAACAGTTTTGGTTATCATTGACTTCCTTAACTGTATGGACACCGAGATATTTCTCAAGAAGTGAGAAAGAAGTGAGGTTGTATAAATGATGAAAAAATATCTTCCACATTGTGTTAGTCTGTATTAGGTCTCATCTTTCTAGAAATTGTACTAGTCTTGAATGATACCTCAAAAAGTAGTTGTTGAGGAGAGGTGTGGTATTAAGTTTCAGACTTGCAGTTTTCACCTGATGAATGACAGAACAAACAAACAACATTTTCATAGACTTGTATTGTAGAAGAATATTGTAGAGACCAGGGATGGGACTTGTGCCAATAAGGAACCAGCTAGCACTTAATAAACACTCAAGAGTACCTTAGAAACCACCTCAGCACTAACATCTTCTTCAGAAAAGTTGCATTAACATCTAGTATCTCTGTATTTATAACATATATAGAAACAGTAAAGTTTTTTTTATTCTGGTAATTATATATAAGCAGTATAACCAAATATTATATGGAGGAGGGCAGAGATATGCAAAGCAAGCTTAAATACAGGCTATATTTTTATCCCATTTCGCACAGTTCCTTCTGAAAGACTATACTAAGGGTCAATGTGGTAAAGCATTACAAGAAATGTGTTCTAGACACTCAGTGGGGAAATCTTGTTAATCTCTATAGATATTACCATACTGTTCTCGTTGCATGCACACCTTTGAGCCTTCATACTTGAGGTCTCCAGATGTCAATGTTGAATTTCGCTTCCACAGAAGCACTTATTCCTCGACAAGTTTGAGATGTGGATAATTGGAGGCCATTAAAGGGGTCAGAAAGGAGTAAGGATGTTATTTTAGTATTTGCCTGCTTCAGATGATGACTTGCAACATTAACTATAAGTGCAGGTAGAACTGAGGACACACTACATTAGGTAGCAAAAAAGTTAACACCTCGTCTCTTCTCCTTCAGTGGTACAGGAAGACTCTGTCAGCATCTGTCATACATAGGTGGAGGAGACAGGGATACTGGAGATGAGCTTAAGTGAAGATTTTAGAAGTTCAACAAGGTAAAAAAAAAGGGGAAAATAGAGAATAAAATATATTAAGAGGTACATGTTGGCCATTGGATGCTAAAGCTGTTCGGTCTCTGCACTATCATCATTATAATGGAACATGACGTACTCAAAACCTCAGTCAGTAATAGCCAAAATATCCATTGAAGCAGAACATAACCTGATGCAGTTTAAACATATATTTAAACACACAAAATAATAGGTCTCTAGGGACTTTAGTTCCTGCACCTTATGCTTTGGTGCACCAGCACATTGACCATTCAACTGCATCTGCAAGTGCAGTGAGTAAATGTTTTCTGCAAAGTAAAAATGATTTAGTTTGGAGTCTGCTCAGCTATATAATCAAGCTCTCCTGAATAAACCACTTAAAAAAAACAAACCGCTGTAAGGTTGGACTGAATGATCTGAATCCCATCTACAATGATCAGCTATTCTTAGCATACAACAGATCAGAAACCTCTTGGAACACAGAGACACGTAAAGAAAGATATCTGCCCTGGGGTCATCATTGGTTGAAGGGCGTGTCTGAAAGAAGACCAATTCAAGCAGAACACTACCTGCACTGTAATTAATTATCATTGTGAACACCGCACACATACCGTATTTTTCGGACTATAAGTCGCATCAGTCCAAAAATACGTCATGATGAGGAAAAAAACATAAGTCGCACTGGACTATAAGTCGCATTTATTTAGAACGAAGAACAAAGAGAAAACATTACCGTCTACAGCCGCGAGAGGGCGCTCTATGTCTTCAGTGTAGACTACAGGAGCACTGAGCAGCATAGAGCGCCCTCTCGCGGCTGTAGACGGTAATGTTTTCTCTTGGTTCATTTCTCTTAGTTCATTTCTCTTGGTTCATGTCAAATTAATTTTGATAAATAAGTCGCACCTGACTATAAGTCGCAGGACCAGCCAAACTGTGAATAAAAGTGCGACTTATAGTCCGGAAAATACGGTACTCAAAGCGTATGAAAAGCTCATAAGAGATGGTATTATGAAGATGTCACAGAGAGGCAGAGCGGTCTTAGAAATGTGCAGACAAATGTGTTATTTTAGTTGAAGTCGGCATGAAGTGGTGAAGTACGTTCTCCAACAAAAAAAAATATGTAGGGCAGGAGGTGATTTCGTTTATCTGGAATTGATTGGATTGTTTGCTAATTACTGCAATCTCATGTGAGTATTTTTGATAAGATTACAAGGACACATGAATTTGTAAAAAAATGTGCACAAATAAATAATTTAATAAACGGCAATATTTTATAAAAATATTGCAGTCAAAAACACTGCAATATTGGTGAATATAAAAGCTTTAAAGGGATAGTTCACCTAAAACTGACTCGCTGTTGTTCCAAACATGAATGCATTTCCTTCACACACAAACTCAGCATAGATTAAAATCACACCGTTCTGACACAAAATAACTGTCACACAGCCAGTATTTACTGTATATACACTAAACATTTATAGAGGTAACATACAAACACAAACAAATACCAAAAACTGTTATACAGTCCACTTAAGTAAAAAACAAACATCTGATAAATACTTTAATAAGACCAGTACAAATTCCCAGTTGAAGATGAATCAGTATTGGTCCCCATTGCAGATGTAGACAGTATAATATTGCTTAAAAGTCTGTTTAAAATCAACAGAACATTTGTTAAATGCACTGGTCCCTTTAAAACAGGTTGAAATGCAAAAGGAGAAAGCAATTATTCTTGTATATATTGAATAAGAATCCAACCGACTCTTTCATAAACTACCCACAATCCCCTCCCCCCTTCCTATATAAAACAAGACTAGTTCTCCACTGCAAAGACAGAAACACATTTATATGGTCACCAAGAAAAACTCTGGGACAATTAAAACAGGACTACTTGCAAAAACCGAATTATTTGCCTGCCTCTTCGGTAACAACACAGCATAAATTAAATGTTCCCCAGACACAGGAAACATAATCGTGTTCTGAATGGGTGGTTTTAAATATTGATGTGAGAGTTGGTGTTAAGGCATGGGGATGTGTGGGAGGGCTGACAAAAGATTATATAAGAAATCAAAATGAATGGGAAGAGCAAAAGGGAACAATTGAAAGGAAAGGGTGGCAAGACAAAAATAAAATAATGCAGGCGATTGGAAAAAATGAAGAGGGGAGGCAGGGAAAAGCAGAGGTACTGTATGGACGCATGGGTGCTTTTTTGTAGGTCAGATAATAGATAGTAATGTGTTGTGTCTAGACCATGTCAATTTATTTCCAAGGAATCACTGTTTAAAAGTGTGAACAAGTAACAATTGGCTTTTCCTTGCTTTGAACTGTGTGCTCTTATTACTTTACCATGTGCATTCTAGAGGTCACTAGGCATCAAAGGGGCTTTTTAGTGCTCATATGACCCTCAAAAGTCACAGGGTTTCAACAATTGAGTCTAACACCTGTACAAAGAACGTGTACAAGGTTCTGTGTATCTTTAGATCAATCATCTATGTGCCATCTTGGACTATAACCAGGAATATACTGGTTGAGACAGAGAAGCAGATTTTTAGATGAGATTTCAGTCTCACTTTAAGCTGCTTTGGCCCTGGCACACATCTTTTAAGCTGTTGAAAAGTGGCTACTGAAACTGTTTGTGTTTATCTGTCTGCTGAGGATTGTGAAGTCTGTGTCCTCTTCTGGATTCAGCTGGGAGATGAAATGAAGGGGAAAGTGAAATGCTTGGGTGTGAGCTACGAGTCTTTCCTACATTCCCAGGTTTGGAGTGAACAGTTTAGGGGATCTGGAGCTGCAGTTCCTCTTCCTCATCTTCATCTGGGTCGCTAGGGGGGACGTCTGCATCTTCAGGCACAAACCGCGAGGACGCTGATGTCCTCAT
Organism: Carassius carassius; assembly: GCF_963082965.1. Taxonomy (NCBI): domain Eukaryota; kingdom Metazoa; phylum Chordata; class Actinopteri; order Cypriniformes; family Cyprinidae; genus Carassius; species Carassius carassius. Next base: position 17,328,726 of record NC_081756.1, on the reverse strand, counting down.
CTTGCCAAAGAGGCCAGGATTCTGCTGACGCCTCAGCCTTTCCCAAAAAATAAAAATAAATCAATGAATAAATCTAAAATAATGAAAGAAAGAAAGAAAGAAAGAAAGAAAGAAAGAAAGAAAGAAAGAAAGAAAGAGAAGTTCTTGGTCCATTCTTGGTTACATGCATTAGAATAGGTACAAGAAATCAGAAAACAACACCAATAAAAACAGGAGTTCTGGGAATCAAAGTAACTGTACATGCTTCATTATTGCTGGCATGACAACCACTGGCAAACAACATTAATACGTGCTAATAGATCAATTCAGTTGGCTGAGGTCAACAGTGCATCAGAAAATAAACGTTGGCAATATTTCTAAATGTAATGATGAAAGAGTTGCTTTCTCTATCTGTCCAAATGCAAAATAGCTCAGAATAAGCAACCAGTGTGAAGTACAATAGATTAAATCTTTGTTTTTACAATGATTTATAAGATATCTGAATATTATAGAGAGTATTATAATGGCAAACACAAACAGCTGGTCACCAGTACACACAATTCATTAAGACCATTCCATTCCGTCAGTTTTTTCATCCTTTTTCTTTCAGTCTCTCACACTCGGTCTTGCGTCTTTATTCTTTTCAAGTACTGTATTTGTACGTTTGTGATGTAATTGTAAGGAAATAATGGCTTTTTGGCAGATCAGTAAAACATTTCCTGGCTATTAAAGTGCTGGCAGTGTAAACAGGTAATGTAAAACAATCATAACAACAAAAACAAAAAGAACAAGAGGTTGATGTTAGAAAAGAGGGGAGAGGAAAAAACCCTCTTCTTGTCTTTGAACAGCTGATGACTCACTATATTGTTAGTGTTTGTATAACTGAACAGATGAAAATCTTCTTGCCTCTCAGGGGCAAATAAGGGCCCAGGATCCTCCACGGAAGAGGGACCTATTGTCAGGAAACACTAAACACTGCTAAATTACACATTGCACTGTTTTGACCACAGTGCCTCACTCACAGAGGCTAAAAGCTTTTTGAGTCCAAAGCTTAACAAGGCTGCAATTTACACTAGAGATCATAAATACAGAGACACACACAAACAATGAAACAAAAAAGATTCTTGTTGAGCCCACACAGTGACTCATGCCATCAGGCTTTATCTGAAAGACTATGAATATTTTAGCATGCGGATGACACAAATAACATGGAGATTATTTAAAATGTACAATTTAAATACATATTTTTCTGTCATTTTTGATTAGTGTTTTTTAAATCCTTTACCAGAAATGAAAAAACCATGTTACTGATCACCCTGGATTACTACAATTATTAGTATATATATATACACACACACACACACACACACACACACACACACTGTACACACTACCATTAAAAAACATGGGGTCAGTACAGTATTTTTTTGTTAATTTAAAAAGAAGTCTCTTATGCTCACCCATACTGCATTTACTACAGAAAATGCCTTTAGTATTATGAAATATTTTTACTATTTAAATTAACTGATTTATTTTAAATGTAATTATATTTTCATTTATAATGAGATTTATTCCTGTGATAGCCATGCTGAACTTTCATGCTGAAATATTGTAAAATAGTTTTACCAGATATACTGTTGTCACTGCTTGACAATTCATGTCAACTACCCATTTACAGTTCCTGAGCATGTGATCAGCAACTCTGCTAGCCTGTTATTCTTCAATTTTATTATGGGGCAAAGAATCAATTTAGACCCTTAGGCATGATATTATCTTTTTTCTGTTTTCATGTAAAATGCTACAGCATTAATTGAGTACGGAATTGACTGCTGTTCTACCAAACCAATGGGAACCCAATGTGACCAATAGTAAAGCAGCTATGTAATTGTTCTACCCCAATGTTACTGGCACAGAGACATATAAATAAAAAAAAATACAATAAAGAATGTCAGTCAGACATATATGATAGTCCAATTCTACTGCAAAGACATTTCCATTATCCTTTGTTTGAAATATTAATACATCCCCCTCTTCTACTTCTACTTCCCCACATGCTAGTACAAAATAATAATGAAAAATAAACTGTGCCGTTCCCCAGTACCGTTTCTAGGCATGGGCAAACTAGACGGTCGCCTAGGGTGCCACCAGCAGGAGGGGGAGCCAATACGCACTGACACTACATTTTACTGGACTGAAATAATAATGAAAAAACTGACACTTTAAATCAACATTTTAAACAACGTTTTGGATTTTGCCTAGTGGGTCAAAATGGCTAGAATTGGCCCTTCTGTTCACTCTGCCACACAAAGCTGATGAGTTGCCAGTCAGTCAGTGAAGGTGCGCTTTAAGTGCTTGCCTTTTAATGTCTGGAAACTCAGATAAGAGCACAACTGGGGATCCACATTCACATCTCATGCAAAGCCCCATCATCATGCCTATGTCTTTGGGAAGCTCATTCCTTCACAGAGAACCATATCTGGCACATTCCTCAAAGCTTTCAAGCTATCAGGTCTACAAAGTGCTTTGCAGAGAATTAACACTGTCACACACAGACACACACAGACACACAGACACACACACACACACACACACACACACACACACACACACACACACACACACACACACACACACACACACACACACACACACACACACACACACACACACACACACACAAGCTTTCATCTGTATCCCACCCCTGACCACTATCATGTTAACAAACCCTCCTAAACCCTCATGTTCAGTTAAGATAAATTTTAAATTCTTTGTGCTTGGAGTCCAAAACATGCTGTACATTAGGGCTGTGCAATCAATCGCATGCGATTGTCAAGCGCATCTCGTTAGTAAAGCGGGTTCCGTGATTGGATTTAAATCGCCATCACCTGGTTTCAGATGGAGCAGTATTTACTACACAGAGCAATATTCATTGACAAGCTAGGCAATAGCACGTTCATAATCGAATGTGATTCATCTGCAGTTGAATGTGATATTCAACTATATTGAATGTGATATTGCCTAATTGTCACTGAACTACTGCTCTGTGTAGTAAATGCCACTCCATCTGAAAGCAGATGATGGTATTTACTACCAATCATGGAACCGGCTTTACTGACGAGATGCACATTACAATCGCATGGACAGCCCTACTGTACATATAAAAATAATTATAGTTATTTAGAAACAATTATTTTAAACACTTAAATTCAATGAGAAATTAAATTTGACCCCATTTATTTTCTTGAAAAGTTATTGATCTAACTGCAAACTGCAATTAATTCTGCCACTGAAATAACTAACTTTCCTTTTTAGCAGATTTCACCAATCCCATTTGTATTTCAACAGATTTGATCTAACTGCCTAATAGAGACAATTGTAATACATTTAAGCCCCACCTTTTTTTCATTTCATGTCCCATTTCACCAAAAAAACCTTTACTTTATGGAGGTAAAATGGATTGTAACAGCCATTTCATGTTGAATTTAATATAATCCTGTGACATAATCAAAACCAAGTGTGCATATATTATTGGAGCTTTTTACTGTATCAAAGTGGACATGCTGAAAATTAGATTTTGATCACAAAAAGTTGATTGTGATCCAGAAAAATGACATTCTCTATTTTAGTCAGTTTTACACCAGCAATACAGAAAAATAGAAAAATAATACAAAACCAAAACATACATCACTGCATGTATGTTTTTGTACATAAATGAATAGATATAATGTAATATAGTTAGATTTATTATAGATCATAAAGCCATAAGAGATCAACTTCACACCTGTATTACTTTTTAATCTGTGGAACATAAAAGAAGATATTTTGAAAAATATCTCAGCATTTTTTCCCCAATACAATGGTCAAGACATTGGTCATCAAACCAGTTTGCCTACTGACATATTTCCCAATTTCTTCTTTTACGTTCTGCAGAAGAAAAAATAGGTTTAGAATGACACAAGGGTGAGTAAATAGTGAAAGAATTTGCAATTAATGTATGTTGTTTGATCTACTTGAAGGGCTTTGTGGTGTTTCACACTCCAAATAGACCATGAGTGTCTCAGTCAACATATATGGACAACAAGAGTTGAACGCATGTGGCATATGTGACACGCAGACCTGGCAGGCTGCTGTTCTTCCTGCAGGGCTTAGGAACATTGTCTGCCCTCATATATCGATTTACACACCAAGTTTGATTATATGATTATAGACTGAAGCACATACAGTCAATTACCATCTACTCTCTGTAGAGACTGAGTGAGAGAGGAAGAGACAGAGAGGCATAAATAAAAAAGAGAATTAGAACAGGGATGACAACAACGAGAGAACAACAATAAGCCACTAAGGGTGAACCAGAGATGAGAGACTGTGAGTTCACAGCTTTCTAATGAAGAAAGAAGCAAATAGGCAAGGTGGGGGTGCCAAATGGTGCTGCCGTCTCATGCTGCGAGACTAACAGGCAAACACAGCAGCTGCGAGTGGGACACCGGGCCAGTTCACCCTGTTTGAGGAGCCTACCTCAATCATGAGATCTGATCCTCTGTGTCCACCGCGGATTTTGTTGTTCAGGGTATTCTGGCTCCAGGGCATGAATTGGGCAGAGTCAGAGCCAGCTGGGAAAAGATGCAACTCTGAACTTCCTGTGGCATCAGATATGGGTATAACTCTAAGTCAACTCAATGACTGAAGTGCTATGAGATCCTTAATACTGTCATTTCCAGCCTTCTCCTGTCACCTTGACAACACTTACTCCAAATCCGCCCCTAGACCATCCTCTGTCTCCATGACAACTTGGACAAGCGCTCAGCTCCATCTGTCGCCCTCTCCACCCATGGCCTGCTCCTCTCTTCCTCAATCACTGCTATAGTGCTGAACCCTGGCCCACCTCTCAGAAGGGCGGTCTGATTGTTCTTGCATCCTTTCTTCAACTCTTCACTTTCACTGCGATGTATGGCACTTGCTGACAGCCTAGTAAGCAACCTTTTCTCCCAACAGAGTGGTTAAAGTTTTTAAGCAAACATAATCTGAATAGAATTGTTATTGCTTATACTTGGGGCTAGGGGTTTGTTCAAATCTCTAAGCTTAATTATTAAACTTAATATTGTAACACCCACAGCGTTAGAACCATGGACATGAATATAGAAATTTTTGAGAAAAGAATTTGAAGAATATCCTAAACAACGGCAATAATTCAGAGAGTGATTCCTATTTATAATGCCCATATCTCTTGGTGTTCTTTGGATAAATTATTGAAAAAACAAAAACAAAAAAAAAGCATGTTTGGCTGTTATTTTTACTTGTTGTTAATATTTCTAGCCATGATATAATAAAGGCTTTAAAAAAATGTTTGGACTTAAACTTGAATGCTTTTTGAATTTGGTTTCAATTTTTGCACATGCATTCTTCTGCCACTGCTGACAGTGTACCATACTAAAATATTACTATCATATATATATATATATATATATATATATATATTTTTTTTTTTTTTTTTTTTGATACATATTTTGTATCCATTATTTAGCAATGAAAGTGCAACAGTTTTTTTTAAACTTATTCCTTAAAAGTACAAAATTGTTAATTGAACCATTTAGGAACAGGATTCCCTGGCAGATGATAAAATAAACAATACATTAAAGAATAAGAATTAGGAAAAGAACATCACAGAGACATGGGGGTGAACTCTTTTAACACGGACCAGTAAGCAACCACATAGAATTACCTACCAAACGCTTAGCAATGCTCGAACAACCACCTCTAACACATTAACATCATGCACAGGCAAGCACCTCTCAAGTCACACATTTTTTTTCTCAACAGTCTGGACTGAATCCAACTGACATCTCTTCCTATACCCATAAAGGAAATATAACTTTGCACAAATCCAGTGTTAAGAACAAAAAATTTGTAAGGCTGCATATTTTAGATAAATGACTTATGTCTTCATGACAATCTCATAATTTAATCATATGTATCCGCACAGGTGTGAAGTGGAGGAATTGTGCCGTGTGAATGTCCCTCTAAACACATTCATGCCGCCATGCCTGTCACTGTTCTCTCTACACTGCTGTAAGTCTCCCTGTTACTACGGTAACCCACATCCAGGCAGCCTGGGATTGGCTGCGGGTAGGTGCAAGCCTGAATGCAAGCAGAATAATGAGAGAGTGAGACTGAAAGAGAGAATAAGCCGAGGATATCATTGACAGTTTACACTATAAACCTGCCATCTTATTCATGATGTTGGGTAACAGAGAAGCTTATCCTGTATTCAATACTGCTCAAAAGACATCTGAACTGAACACAATAGTCTCAAACGTCTTGCAGAGTTTCGTTAACGGCTGGTCTATGTGGTAATATAGTGAATTGGGCAGGACATCCATACACTCACCTAACTTTCATCAACCTCAAATATGGCTTATCATCTGAAATATGTATGTAGTAGCAACTTTATATTGCAGCTCAATTTAATGTTAGCCTAGTAAAAGTGTGCTGTTTGCGTGTTTGTGTGGAGTGTGGAAGCTTGGGTTACTGCAGGACTGATGGAGGTGCCAGTGTGATCATTGGCTCTTAAAATACTTTGTCATTTTTGGTCATCATACAGATAAGAGTAATTCATCTTTCATATCTATAAAGACTCTGTTTATTCATGTGCACTCAGAATAACAGTGCAACGTTGTGCTTTTGTAAAATAAAGCAAACAGGATGCGCTTTCTTTCGTCTCGGTCTCTCTGAATTTGAGCTAGTCACTTCAAAACTCTGTGTATTCTTGCTTTATTATAGACATGAAAATATACCTATAGAGAGTAAAAATTTGGAATAAACCAATTCAAATAGAAAATACATATTCTCAGATTATGTAATCCGTATGAAACATAAAGGTGTATCCACTACGGTGGAGAGGAAGAGTGTCGTCGACTTCATCTCTTAAACCGAAAACAGAGAGCACTAGTGTATTAAATTATTAGAATGTTAATGCAGTGTACTTGCTGTTTTTCACTAACACATTCATAATTATTATATTTGCAGATGCGCTTTGGCAAGCCTTTTTGTGTGTGCACTTGAGCACTTTTTAGGCTATGTAAGCAATTAAGGCTCATTATTATGATTTCTATGGTTTTTAATAAAAGTGTTACTAATAATCGACTAATGCTTAAAATAAACGACTACTCGTCAACCGGATAAATCTTTAGTCGAGGGCAGCCCTAGTGCATATATTTATCTGGTTACCTGGATTGTAGGTGCTCCAGCTGAACTTGTAGGTTCTCTGTCTGCTCCACCTGCTCATCCAAGGACCTCTGTAGCTTTCTGGTCTGGTTATGAGCCTCATCCAACTAAAACAAATGCATAATACATACTATAGTTTACATGAATTAATCATGTGTATATGCCTAGAAAACTTAAAGATTTGGTTTTCTGTGATTTACTGAGAATTGTTGCTGAGAATTCTACTGATTTAAATAAGTCACTAATGCAATGTCACCTAGCTGATGATCAAAAAAAAAACTTCTGACAGTAAAAATGGACAGGAAGAATGGGTGGAAAATTATCTAATAATCATGAAATAACTGTTTGCTATAATTTGCAAAGGTTATTTTATATCTATATAATTTTTACAAATTTTAAACCTATACAATTCATTATTTTTTTAAATATAATATAATATAATATAATATAATATAATATAATATAATATAATATAATATAATATAATATAATATAATATAATATAATATTATTAATTACATACAAAAATTAAATACAAAATTACTAAAGTGAATAAAAAAACTATGGCCAAAACAAAGAAAACCACAGAACACATTTGAAGCAATAATGAATATAATTTAGAGTGAATGCTTTGGTTCACCTCATCTTCAGCCTGGCCCAGCTCTTTCTTTAGTTCCTCCACCCTCAGTCGGAGCTTCTTAACTTCTGTCTCATGCTGCTCCACACGCCGGTTAGCATGTGCCAGCTCGGCCATCTTCTCCTGGTACTGTTTTTTAACCTTGGAGTGGACATGCCGCAAATCTGCCAGCTCCTGCAAGAGAGCAGACGTACTGACACCAAGCTCCAAATACAAAAGCCCAATACTGCCAAGTGTCATTAACTTTTTCATATAGTTTGACACAGATTCAATATAAAAAGTGTGTACTTTGGGAGGCTATTACAGTATATACCTTATTGGCCTAACTCATGAATATTAATTACGGCTCTAACTATTAGATTGTACTGTACATTCACTAATTTGTAGAAGCTTTGTGGTCTGTTTGCACTGCAGCCAAGCAAAATGAAGCTCTTGAATATAAAGTGAAAGGCAATTTCTTAAGGTCCTATAATGGTTACTTCTGTATACTCCTGCTTAAACAAAAGGTGCTGGTTACATTATGGTGTATAAAGAAAACACATTCTGAGCTATCTTCAATAGGCCTAGATCAAAGTAAAGATTTACACATGCTATGTTTTTAGAGAGAAAACATATCATATAGAGCTGGTTACTTATCAGAAATAAAAATACAGCCTAGTACCTACCTAGACATTAATACAATGGGACACAGTGCTTCAGTTCTCATCACAAAAAAAGGACTGTGATGGGGAGCCCAAGTCATATCTAATCACCAAATAAAATGCCCCATGTCCGAAAAAGAACATTATGTTGCTAACAGAAGGTGAATTACCCTCCTATAGTGTTTGTTTTCTCCTAGTATTATTATTTTGCTGCCATTGGAGTCTATTGCAGTCCACAGAACAGAACACCATCATGTTTGTAGAGTATAAAGTTCTGAAAAATTTACCATGGCACAAGAGAACAGTGTGTTATATCTATTTTCCATTACACCTGAATATTTTTTCTCTGCCTAACTTTTTTTTTATACAGTTTTTGGGAATAATGTAAATAAAAAAGCAAGGCAGAAACACTGAACTATGATTTTTTTTTTATATATTATGAAAGCCATGGAAGTATCTCTTTACATTTACCATCTTGAAATCCTCTCAGAACATCCACTAGAAGCTGTGCCCTGATTAGGAACCGGAAACCGTAGCCTCAAGTATTTAAATCAGACAAGACAAACTAACACAATGTACATAATGTACATAATGTCTACTGTATTCAGTTGATCTTGAGGCATCTGAACAGAGACACTTCCTGGTATGCACTGTACCACAGCCCATATACTGTTCCAATCAACAAAGGAAAACAAAGACAAAACAAACTAAAGTGGAATAAAGGGGGCCTGCGAAATACACTCGGGATGATATCACACTAAAACCCCTTCTCATTTATGGACTTTTTTTTATCTGATTAAAACAAACAACCAAAAGATCTCTTTACATTTTTACTTTAAAGCGGTCATATGATGCTTTTTAAATATCATTATGTTGTGTATTTGATTTAACAGAATATGCTGACATGCTTTAATGTTCAAAAAACACATTATTTTTCAAATACTGTACATTATTGTAGGTCCTCTATGCCCCGTCTCTGTCAAGCACATCGTTTTCTACAAAGTCCCTCCTTCCGACAAGAGCAGTCTGCTCTGATTGGTCAACAATACAATGGTCTGGAATTTTCATTCTCGGATGAACTAAACCTTTAAAGTGATTAAAAGTGACATGATTCTATATCAAATAAATGCTGTTCTTCTGAATGTTCTATTTATCAAATAATCCTGAAAAAAAATTATAAATGTATCATGGTTTGCCAGGGCATCTGGATGCCCTAAGCAAAATTCATGTTGAGGGTTGGGGTTTGGACACCCCTGCCATAGGCAATTGTCTGCTTTGGCTATAGGTAGTGCTGGCCCTGCGGTTTCTGCAATTTTTATAAAATAAATGCAGGCTTGGTTAAAAATATATAATTGACCAAGAAATTCTAGATCCATGAATAATGCAATGGTTTTTCCATAACATTGGCAACATATAGTATATGACACAACCACTTCAACAGTTAAGTCAAGCACAATTACTTGTGCATATCTCCTGGTGAGAACTAACCGGGTATGATCTATTTAGTGTTCTGACCTTCTCCTGTTTCTGTACACACACAGAGCCCATACAAACCTCTCTGTGGCCATAACAGTGAGGGTACAAAGAGAGAAAGAGAAAGAGTGGGGTGGAAGCCAAAGGGAAGCACCAGAAACCATTAATAATTTAAGAGGATAATCAAGTGGCTAGACAAGTCTCATTCATAATGTACCTGCATCACATGAGCAACCAAAAGGTATATTTGTTTTAGAGTGGGAGCACGTATGCACACATACATACTTTTTTAGTATCAATGGTTCGACCTTTTCATACTGATATGAAAGATTAGACCTCAAAAGATAGCAACAGCATAAGAGAACAGAGAAGAATGAAAAGCACACACACACTTATACTCTCGAAGCCACCTGGCAGAATGAGAATCCCATGCCGCTATGTTCTATTGATTTCTGGATCACTGGAAAGGAGGACAAGCTCTACTGGTGTATTTACCGAGAGAGCAGTTACACAGCATAGTTAACCCCAGAGCAAATCACACTGCTCTGTTTGTGGAGCACATTGCTTAATTATGGCCTTTTTAAGTCCTGTACGTGCAAGCTTATGTGTGTGTGGGGTGATCAAAGATTATAAAAGTGGTTTTCCCAAATAAAAATGTATTTAAAAACAGGTAAATTGGATCATGTTATCTGAAATTTTCTTTGATATTTTGCTACAGGAGTTCCAGTTTCCTAATCTAAATGTAACATTTTTGATTAATTACTTTATTTTATATTCATTGTTATTATATTACTTTTGAAATTATTATAGTTAATTTGTCCTTGGTTGGTTGTAGAGAGATTGAAAATTAAATATGTAAAAAGTATCTGTAAAAATAACTTCTATCTATCTATCTATCTATCTATCTATCTATCTATCTATCTATCTATCTATCTATCTATCTATCTCCATCTATCTATCTCCATCTATCTATATCCATCTATATATATATATATATATATATATAAAATGATTAATCATGCCCCAGCTGCTACACTTGGCAATGAGCCTTGCCAAATCAGGTTCAATGATATGGAGGAAAAATAAATAAATAAATGTAGACTTGTAAATTTAGTTTGTGAAATGATAGACAGTCAGGTAAAAAAAAGTTAATTGGTCATGCAAAACAGTGGTGAAACATTGTCTGTGAAAGTAGAAAACTTCAAAGAAAGTATAGAGATTAGCGGGGAGGTAAAAATACTAATGACATCATATCGAGAAAAAAAAAGGAAACAAGGAGCCTGTGATTTAACAGCCTTCTCCACTTAAAAGTTACATTTTTCATTTGGGGTAATTTGGGCCAAGCCATCTTTGGTGAGTGTTTCGATAGTGAAAGAAAGCGGAAGGAAAGAGGGGCCCGGATGAATAAAACATGCCACGTCTTTATGAATGATCTATGATGCTACTGAAATTTACTGCAGCAGAAGGAAATAGAAACCTGGGATATGGGAACAGACACCTGATCAACACATACAGATTCACACATACTGTTCTACACACATGGGAATACAACGAGAGAATGTGAAGACAAAAAAAATACTTTGTAAAATAAAAAAAACAGACAGATACGCCCGGAGTTAATGAATAAAGATAAGTGAAGACAAGTTGAAGCTGTACAGCCACGTGGGGGAAGGCTGTTAAATGTTTCCCCCTCAAGGCTTTCAGATCCTGAATTCTGCTCAAACATCTGGCCCACTGTGCTCAGAACACACAGCTTGTGACGCCAGACACAATCACATCTCTCTGTCTCCCACTCTCGCTATAAAAGATCAGAATTACATGCACGGTCCTAGAATATTCTATATCCTTTTCAATTTGCTTTTCATGCAGCAGCAACGAGAGCAGGGAGCAGAGAGCCAAGATCTTTTTGACACGCGTGGATCGAGTGGCTTCAATGCACAGCCAGCTGAAAGCAGACAAGGCTTTAGGAGGTTGAAATATAAAATATATATATATATATATATATATATATTTTTTTTTTTTTGGGGGTGTTTTGTATGTTCTTCTGTCTTTTGTATATGTATATATGACATTGTTATTTTACATTGTATAAGCTACAATGTTTTAACTTGCAATAAAAAAAAAAATTATATATATTATATATATATATAATATTATTTAGTGAATTATACGGGAGAAAAACGGCTTAAGCTTAATAAATATGTTAAACTATTTCTTCCCGCTTTGTAGTTCTCTGATATAGAGCAGGTTTTATTTATTTCTGGAGCTTAAATCTAACCCGTGCTTTCTCACTTGATTCTAACATAAGGAAAAAAGCAAACTCCACTCCTGCTGTTGGTATATATATATATATATTCCCTCACACCCACATAACTAGTTATACAAGCCAGCCATGATAGCAGCCAGAGACTGCTGAAGCAGAGGATGCAGTGTGTAACAGAAATCATAATGCTCAGTATGTACTGTAGGCTAGTCTTGCTCTGCAGTTAAAAGGGTAAATCGACTGTTAATTTACTCTAGAACATTCATTAGCTTGACCATCCTGAAGAGAGACAGAGAGAGAAAAAACCCCAGAAATGTTGTAAATCTTCATTTAAGTGTTTTTCAACATTTCAACATAAATTCCAGTTAAAATGCACTTCAATGTAACTATATCATGACTACAAGAAATTGACTAAATTATATTTAATACTTTTGAGCAGGAATGCATTAAACTGATTAAAAGTGACAGTGAAGACATTATTAAAGTTACAAAAGGTCTTTATGTCAAATAATTAATAAATAATTATATTTATCAAAGCCTCCTGAAACAGTATCATGGTTTCCACACAAAAAAAAAACAGTTTAAAAGCACAACAATTAAATAAGTAGCCCTATAAAATTCATTTTAATATAAACAATAACATAAGTAATTAATATTATTATTATGCAACATTTAAATTAAATTCAAGTCTTTCTCTATTCAAGTAGATAGGAGCTGTTTTTGCATGGCTGGAAACAGCTGCTCAGGGGCGTTACGAATATGGCTGCCAAGGGACTTTGTGGTAGCTTAGTGGCTAAAGATCTGCACTAGTAAAATAAGGTTCTAACTCCAAATCCACTAAGTGGGGATCCATGATCTAGAGAGTCTCTCTTACTAAGGAGTCCTTGAGCGCTGCTCTGGGAGAAATGCCTACTTTAGGTTGCTTTACATAAGGAAGCATCTTTTAAATGAACACAAACTTCAACAAGTGCAACTAAACTCCAGCACAACCCTCTTATCCTGCCTTACAGTTATCATTACAGCTGAGGATTAGATCAAGTCCAATAAGACCGCTAAAAGAGAGCGTGGTCTGGGGGTGGGATGCCTCAGTCGATGGGAAAATGGGGGCGATGTAGGAGTCGCTGAAGCCATAATGGTTTCTCTGCCAGTTAGTGCCTTCCTAACACTATTTCTCTTGACAGACTGAGAGGATGATTCACTCTCTCCAGCTTCACAGTGGGCAAGAACATTGGACAAGGAGCTATGATAAAATAGTGTCTGTGGCTTTCAGTGGCCCTGACCTGGGAACAGGGAACATGCAGTTCAACCGGCCAGGAAAATGGATGTGCCGTCTACAAAAATAGAATTTGCTGTGCCTTTCAAATGAATGGTGCTTTGTGAGCAATCTACACTGCCTGAATCTAAATTGGAGTTCACCTTAAGAGTCTTCAGGCAGATTGGTGGCTTTAACAAGCAACCTTACAGAAAGGGTCCAAAATTAACACATGCTAAATCAAGTAACAACCAAATGCAAGGTACCCACCACCACTTGGTTAATCACTTCATTAGGAGCTGACACATAAGTAACACACTGACCTGTTCTGTTTTTCACAATTATGCAAAGTTATTATTTTAAAAACGAATAAAATGTGACCCTAGACCACAAAACCAGTCATAGATAGCATGGGTATATTTGTAGCAATAGAAAAAAATAAATACATTGTATGGGTCAAAATTATCCATTTTTCTTTTATGCCAAAAATCATTAGGATATTAAGTAAAGATCATGTTCCATGAATATATTTTGTACATTTCTCACTGTAAATATATTAAAACTTAATTTTTGATTAGTAATATGCATTGCTAAGAAAAAAAAAAAGAGAACTCTTTTGAAAACGATTGCAATTGTGCCGCGTCATACCCGGCTCACGTGAAAATACAACTGTAAACATAACTGACTGTCCTTAGAACTGGTCGGCCCGACAGTACAGAAAACAGCTATATTCAAGCGCGAATGAAGACCGTTTCACAGGGGATGCCAGGTGTAAAAAAAAAAAAATAGGATTATTAAAATCTCAAAATTTAAAATCTAATGCCAAACCACTGAAAAAATATTCGAATAACAGTCCAGCCCTAACGTTTATCTGAACCTCCTTCAGCAACACGTGGTACCTTCCCTGCAAGAATCTCCTAATCAGCCTGTATTTTCATGCAAGACATTGTCCCCGTCACACTGGAAAATGTGTAAAGCAATTCCTTGAAGCTAAGAACATTGTAATAATGAAATAGCAAGCCCAGAATCCTGATCTAAACCCAGTTGAAAATGTTTGGAAAATCAGTGTGTGTGTATGTATATATATATATATATATATATATAGAGAGAGAGAGAGAGAGAGAGAGAGAGAGAGAAAGGTGTTGTGATATACCGAAATTGAAGATAACCGTTATATTTAAACAACAATTATTGATATAGTGTTAATTTAGTGTGTGACGATACACCGGTATTAGCGATAACCTCAATATTTCAAATGAACAGTTCTCTTATGATAACACCACATGTAAAAACTCCAGGGCCAGCACCTGGTTGAGCTCCCAGGTGACGGTATTGTGCCTTAATTAACGCTGACACTGTCACACAAGAAGACGACGCAGCACTCACAGATACTCCAAGGAGAGCCATGTTCATCAAAGTTGTCATTATTTTTCTAGTTATAGAAGGGGAAATGTTATATTAACCTGTTAACAGCTGTTTTCTGTGTTCATATCGAGCGCCAACCTCCCGCTCTCTCTTGTGAGGCCAATAAGGAAGTGACTAAAACTGCAATTCATCGACTGGCCGCTTGAGGCTGGCTGCAAAAGGGAGTCAGTCCCATAGACTCCCCATGTTAAAATGCCCAGGAAAAAACATGTTTACAGCCTGGTTCAAAAAATGATTTTGGTCTAAATAGCTAATTTTGCCCTTCATGACAACTGTGAGGGGGGTGATTTTTTTTATAACTCATCCGTTTAAATTATATTAAGACTTAAAGTTCTGCATAATTAAGGGCGTAGCCACTTGAGTGACAGGTGGATTGCCGCTGCTGACACTGCCGCCGTGCTAGGTGGGTGTGGCTACAGCAACTAGCTCCCGCCTTTTTGCCCATTTTTGATTGTCCGGGAGAGTCGCGCGGTGACGCGCTGCCAAGATGGCAACGGCCCGCTCTACACACTTTAGGCTTCAAAAACACACTTCAGGAGTCTACGGGTGACGTCACGGACACTACGTCCATGTTTTTATACAGTCTATGGTTCATATATTTAAGGAAAGGTGATTATTTTAATAAGTACCGCGTTTTCTTTACTCACCTTGTTTTTGTATTTGCAATAAATACAGCCTGTGCGTAACACTTTATTTCTTTTTTTTTCAAATCTATTAACAGTTACACGATTAAAAGTTATCTTGAAAAGCTGAGCGACCACATTACTACATTAAACTTGTAAATTGGTCGCAGTGCCATGCACTTAATGCCTCATCTGCGGCCATTCTTCAATAAGGTTCATTAGTTAACATCAGTTAATTACATTAGTTAACATACAGAAATAACATAAATAATGATGAACAATATTTTCACAGCATTTATTAACCTTAGTTCATGTTAATTTCAGCATTTACTTATGCATTATTAAAATCACAAGTTGTGTTTGTAAACATTAATGCACTGTGGACTAAAACATGAACGACTTTTTTTATTATCATTAACAAAGATTAATAAAATGTGTAATAAATGTATTGTTCGTTGTTTATTCATGTTAGTTAATACATTAATGTTAACAAATGTTGAACTTTACAGTATTTTCTCACTTGTTATTTCATAGGCGCTTCAAAGAAGACGGAGAAAGCCACAGTCTTGTGCCCTGCGTTTATCAGTATCCTTATGTTTGTTGGGTGCAAAAGAAAAACTCAATAAACAAAGTAAAAAATAATTTGACTGATATCTTTTCGCCCCAAGGTTTCTATAGATATCATGATATATCGATATCATGAATTCTTATGGCCACAATAACCGTGATATGAAAAATCTAATATCGTGGCAGCCCTAATTTGAAATAAGTTAAACAAAGCTTAATTAAAATGCCAGAAGACAGATGCACAGACAAAAACAACCATGACCCTCTGCTGGCCTTGTGCTGGAGAGCTGAGCTGGTAATGTTGGTGTACTGCTGTAAGGATTCTTGAAGCAATAAATTGCAGCATGCAAGAAGGCCTCATTCTGACTACATAGGACCCCTCGAAACATCACATGACCTTTAAAGATTTAAAGTGAGACTATTTCATCTGATCTAGCCCCTCTTACTTTCCTCATTCAATTCTGAGGTTCCAGTTACTTTTTCCTTTGCTTCCCTTCTCTGTTTCTCACTCTTCTGTCACCTCTTCCATTCAGCTTCTATGTCTCACCTTCATTACCTCCATGCAATTTCACAGTGCGGATCCATTGTCCACTGTGATTGCACTGTCCATCCGTCCATACCCCCCCCCCCCCCAACACAATCTTTCTATTGTAATGAGATGAACACTGCACTCTCTTTCGGCACATTATCCTCATCCTCATCAATCCTCTCCCTCTTTTTTGCAGACTGCCTTCAGTTTAACCTTCATTTCACCTCCCCTACCTTTCTTTCCTATCGGTCCTGAGAGAAGGCTTTTTTGCTGACCGAGATCTCTTTCGATAAAAAAAATAAAAAATAAATCACTGGACCCAGACATTGGTATCAGAGCTGCTCAACCATTACATATCAATGTCTAGGCTCATACATCAGAATTTAAAATGTTCTGAATCTACAAATATGCAAATCTGGAAGAAGTTTTCCCGATCCCAAACTGATTTGTCAGTGAGAAATTCAGGGGGGGGGGGGGGGGGACTTGGACCATTTAGTTAATGCATTCTATACCTTTTCTACAGCACATTCCACACATACATACGTCCACCTTGTCGTTTGTCCCTTTAGGTTAGACAGTGTGCTGTAGATCACCATTAATGGCATGTTGTCAGTGCTGGCTAACTGGGACATCAGCCTCAGTGGCTCATAAATAAGCCATAGCAGTAGCTGCTAATGGGTTAATTTAAACTCAGACCTGCAGTAACAGGCCTCTACTGACTGGCGTGGGATCGTGGGACAGCTGACTAATGTGTGGACATGGTCCCAAAACATAGGAACTTTACTTTGAACAGCATAACATTAAAGAGAAAAGGAGTTCAACCAAAAGTGAAAATGGTCATAATTTTCAGATCCTCATGTTTGTCAGCAAACAGGAGGAGACAACGCAGGTACATGACACTGAGGTGGTGATGGGCAGGTGACTTTATACTGTCACTGATTGGTCCTGACAGGTGAAGTGCATCAGAATCCTGGTGATTGTGAAGGAGTGGGTGAAGCTGAAGGACCCGGCGTTGCTGGTGACTTATGTTCTAAATATATGTCAAATTTTAAGTTTATGTTGAAGTACTAAAATTACTAAAACAAATAAATAAAAACTTATAATAAAATATAAATAATAAATTCTAGTCAAAAATATTTTAAATAAAAACAAATAAAAATGACAAAACCACCTAATTACTCAAATGAAAATGTAAAAATAAAAGCTAATAAAAGCTTAAAATATAAATTATAATAATGGTAAAACAATATATATCAAAACATGTGCTATCAAAACATTTTTTTTGTTCAGTTAAGCCGTCCGACATATCATTTTCTGCCTTAACCAACGGCATGAGGAAACTTTTCTGGAAAAAGTTATTTTTCCAAATCCATTTCATTGTTTCTAGTGGTGCAGAAATTATACACCTCACCTTTCAGCTCTTGCACTGCATAAAAAGCAAATAATCGTCAACAATTTAGGAGACAAAGTTAAAGGAATGAGAGCAGGAAAATACTGATGGATGAAAATGTGTGTGAGACACCTCAGTCAGTAAAGAGCCGACCCCTGTGAGAAAAACACAGCAGGCCCAAATGGAAAACCTCTGGAGAAGCAGCCCAGAACCTGAGAGGCAAGACAATTCATTTCACACTGGCTTATTCCAGATGTAACACACTAGAGGAGCTGATTTACACACACACACACACACACACACACACACACACACACACACACACACACACACACACACACACACACACACACACACACACACACACACACACACACACACACACACACACACACACACACACACACACACACACACACACACACACACACACACAGTTTCATATGCTGCTTTCAAAACCAGAGAGGCAAAACAGAGCACATGGGCTCCCACATTGGCTGTCAATACTGTTTACTGCATTTCTATCAGAAACTGGGAGCAACAGCAGCAGATGAGCAGCCAATATAGACTCATTAATCACTGTGATTGGTGAATGAACTCTGTCTCTACACCGTCAGAGCAGGAGGGATAAACACCTGTACGGAGATGCAAGTGGTTGGCCAGATGTTGAAGGATTTTAAGGACAGACATTAAACAGAACGTGAAGAGCACAGCTGTATATGGAGAAAGAATGAGATACAGATGACAGTACGCACAGACGACAAGACTTGTTTTCCCTTGAACTTCAAAACCTTTTGATCTAAATTATTTTGCTTAAATGCTTAAAATAAAATTAGCAGACAATTGTAAGTGTCATATTTTTTTTTAGAAATATATATTACTGCACAAAACTTCAGTAGATTTAATTAACTTACTATTTAATCAGCCATTATTAATTGTATCACCACTACACAATTTATATGCTTACATTTTTGTTATTTAAAATAATAATACAAATGATAAATAAAAATAAAAGATCATTATAAATATAAAAATTTGAATAGCACTTTTCATGCATGCAATACAACTCAAATGGCTTCACAGATCAGAATAAAACATTTGAAGAAAATAAATAAGAGTATAATAAAAATAAATATACTAATGTAAATTGTGCCTTGATACATTATTTTTTATAATAAAAGTAATGTCACCTTAAATATCACCAAGCTTTTCTTTTAATTACTTCACTACACAATTCCAATACTTTGTGTTATTCCTTAGCTATAATAATAATAATAATAACATTAATATTAAACAATAAAATGATTTGGATAGCTCTTTTTTTGCACAATGCAGGTAAAATAGCTTCACAGATTAGAATATAGAAACACTAACAAATTATAGTTGATATTAATTATAGTATGAGTCTATGACTTCTGTTGACTTTATTACTATATTCTTCATTTGATAATATATCATAATATGGTTAGTCAAACATTTGACTAGTACTGTGAATGATCTGTTGAGAGAGTAAAGGGAAAATTACGAAAGGAGTGAGACCGAGAGAGATTGAAAAAAAAGTGTGGTATTAAACTGACCTTCAGAAAGACAAACTTCTCTTTGATCTGGGAGCAGGAGACAGACTTTAACTCCAGTTCAAAGCTTGCTGACTCTATAGACTCAACAAACCCTTTAGGAATAAAAAAATAAAAATGAAAAACGACAGCCTGGTTTGCTCACGTTCTTCCATCTGGATGGAGGCCTACTCATTTTATTTCTGTTTGTTGAAACACAAGCGTCATCATGAATTAGCCCCACACAAACATGCTTTGAAGTTTGTAAGAGGTCATGCACACAAACAAAACCACGAGTCCCGGATCAACACACATAGAGAGAAAACAGCAGAACCAATAGCAGAACTTCCACCTGCACGATTCACCTGGAGCCTTTTTGATGTGTGTGTGTGTGTGTGTGTGTGTGTTTTTATAGGTGTATGTGATGTGCCGATCTGCAGCTGCGTTTGTGCACAAAGCATTGTCACAGTCAGACTGAGAGTTCTGATTGAGCCTCAGCCAACCTGATGAATCTCTTTCTAATCAACATGTAGCCTTCCAGATGAGCACCTGTCACTATGTTAAAACAGGCTATGATATAGGCCTTAAAGTATGGATGTGCAATTAAACTTCCAAGTTCCTTCTCAAGTCCAAAAAACTCTTTTGTACTATGGGCTGAATATTTTCACTATGGGGTGAAAATGTGTGTGTGTGTATATATATATATATATATATATATATATATATATATATAAAATAATGTATTCCTGTGATGGCAAAATCATTGCTCCAGTCTTCAGTTTCACATGATCCTTCATAAAACATTTCAATATGCTGATTTAGTTCCATAAGAAACATTTCTTATAATTACAAATGTTGAGAACAGTTGTGCTGCTTAATATATTTGTAGAAACCATGATACATTTTTCTCTGGATTCTTTAAAGAGAAAGTTCAAAAGAACAGCATTTATATGTCTTTAGTCACTTTTGATTAATATAATTAATCATGTGTGTATATACATACAGTATATACAGGATTTATTAATTTCCCCAGACCACCAAATCTCAATTTTAAAATTGCCTGACATTTCAAAGTTTTCTATGACTTCACGTTTCTTGAGCACAAAGACTCTACTAATGAGTGACCGAGGTTTATCCAGTAGCCATTGAGGCCCATTCCCAATCTTCTGGACATGCTGGTTTTAACAGCAAATGTGACAGTATACATCAATCTACGAAAGGGAGCCGAAGGAAACGTGGTAGAAAGTGAGAAAGCGGCTGGAGCGAGATATGTTTTCAGTATCAATCACACTTTGTTCTTTTTGTCAGTGATGGTGCATCGTCCTCAGTGCACCGTGGCCTGTTTCTCCGCTCCTGTCTTCATCGATCCATTTGCTTCAACAGCTCCTGAGCAAGCTCATCAATCTCTCCATGTTTCTCTCCCAGACTGCAGGCCGCCGGCCACTATCAGGACATCACTTGTGTGGGAATGTGCAACAGCATGCGGACACACTAACACACAAAAATGCAACACCCTTCTCAGATGGCCATATGTCGTGCATTTAACAAATAAGCCAACACATTGAGCCTCACATGCAGCGATTACATGTCCATTTCCTGGCACAATATCCTTTTTCCCTTGTTACTGGTTTAATTGACATGCTAAGCTCACTCTTACCCTTTTTCTCTCCATTCCTTTCCCTTCAGCATACCTCTCACCTCTAAAACAACTCTCTCTGCTCATATTCATCTCTCCCTCTTCACTACTCTCTTTAAATCTTTCTTATTTTCAAGGTAGAAGTGAGAGAGCAGGTGAGCGAGTGATTTACAGCGTCTATATGAAGGGTGCTTTGGATCACTTCATAAATCTCTGGTTGCACTAATGGCTGTTCATAAGAGCTATGGCCATAAGTGTCTGGATTTCCTGATGCACTACTTTAATATAGTCTAAATAGTATCTTACAAACACACACACACAAAAAGAACAACTTTCAAAGCACAGCCAATATATAACATAAGATAAAACAATTGAAATTGTGTGGCAGCTATTGTGCAATTCAATGGTCATGCAGCAGAGATCTGATGGCCTCTTTACCTCAGTCACACTGCTTGGATTTATTGGAGAAAAGGGCTCAGATGCTTTGCAAACTGCCGCCACACTTCATCCATCTCTCCAATGCTATTCAGTCGAATCTGAGCTGATGCTGACATAATGTGTGGACGGTTCTCTCTTCCTCTCACCTTGTTCCTCTCAAACAGCTCACACTGGATGGTCTTGAGGTCAGTGTCGAGGGCGCTGGCGGCCTGCCTGCGTTTGCGTGCCAGCTGCTCCTCCAGGTCTTCCATCTGGGCACGCAGCTTTTTGTTTTCCCTCTCCAGAGCCAGCTTTTCCGTCTCCAGACGCTCCCGACGACCCCACTCTGCTGCGTTCTCCACCTGCAGACGTTCCATCTGCACACATACACATATATATTTAGTAAGATAGTGAGAGAAAAGGGAGACATGACAACAAATTACAAAAAAACATTTAATGAAGACAATATATTCATTTCGACTGTAAAGGCTTACTACCAACATCTCCATTTTAACACAAAATTTTTTTATATAATTGACCCTTCGAAGGGAGTTTGACTGACAGGTGATCTGATCAGGTCTTTGTGAAGGGTCAATTAACTAAAAACTAAAATATGCATCACTCCAAAACCATTTAAACTGAATGTAAATGTTCACAATGGTCTAATATTTTTTTTTATCATAGAGCGAAATTGTATTGTGAATTGTATTTCATTTATTTATTCCATGTCTGTACAGCATAATCTGTGGCCGGTAACAGTATTAACCTTAAAAAATATATTTCATTTAGTCTTATTGTTCACTTTGGAAATTCCCCCCACTTTTTTCGTACAAAATGCTATTGCTTTATTTTTATTTTTTTATTGTCAAATTCAGTAAATAAATAATTTTAAAAGAAAAACTGTTTTGCAGAAATGTCAAGTACATTTTTGTCATGTTGATTATTTTGTACTGACTTTGAAAAACATCCACACACACACACACACACACACAGGTTTCTTAGTAAGTTTAAGTTCCCAAAACAGCTTGTTAAGCTGATTTGGAACAATTTGTTTTGTAAAAAGCATTATGCAAATAATTTTGACTGAATTAACCGCAATACATTTTTTTGTTGCACTTGGTTTAACTAAAACATACTAAAAATGCTAATGCAAATACTGTGTGCAAACCTCATCAAATAAATAAATATATAAAATAATGAAGAGACAGCATATCCCTTGCGTTTACCCATGATCAGGAAGGACTAATGCTGCATTATCACACAGCTCCCTCTATTAGCCCAGAATGATGTTGAGCTAAGTAAAGGGCTATCCATGATTTCCCAGTTCTCACCTGCTGCTAAAAGCAGTTTAATGGGAAATCATCATCTCTAGATTCACCTTAAGTGCTGGCTGACTTTTCTGGCATACCCCAAACTCTCTCCACACCAACTGGTCATTAATATTTCTATAATATCATCTGACTGCTGATATGAGGCAGTGCCTTTGAAATGCCTTGATTCCTGAGGGCAGAGATGAAGGGAGGTCACTGTGGGGTTTTGGAGATGAGGGGATGCAGCGGATCTGAGCAGACACATGAGAGTGTCAGTGCTCTTTAAGGAGCGCATCAAAGTGCATAATGTCACTCTCTCCTGCCAGGTTCATCTCAGCAACACCCTGCTGCTAAAACTGCATGCTGGGAATGTGTTAAAGCAGCATTCTGTCATTATGTCAGCTTGACAAACAGAGGGACGCGGTGCCTGGTGTCATGCTAGTCGAAACACAGGAAGACAAAGGATGGATGTTTAAAGCCCTAAGGATGTTAAGCTTTGATGTAGATCACAGTGTGTCCTGGGGTGACACCAAACCGGCTGTGCCATGCAAAACAGTGCAGTATGGGTAGGATACAGAAAATGTACATGCATTTCACCTCTGTACGGAGCTCCGCCAGTTTTTTGTCCATGCTAGTACGAGCCCCCAACTCGTCCTCTAGATCTTCAGACATGCGGCCCAGCTCATCCTGATGCACCTCTTTCAAGAAGTTCAGCTGCGTGAGAGATCGAAAAAG
Organism: Carassius carassius; assembly: GCF_963082965.1. Classification (NCBI taxonomy): domain Eukaryota; kingdom Metazoa; phylum Chordata; class Actinopteri; order Cypriniformes; family Cyprinidae; genus Carassius; species Carassius carassius. Next base: position 17,305,075 of record NC_081756.1, on the reverse strand, counting down.
ACACAGTGAGTCATCCTTTCATCTCTGAACTTCGGATCTTGAGTAACACTATCTTCCCTTTGCTTTGTTGGAGGTTATCTATGGTATTCAAATAAAATACTCGGTCTGACTATGCAATACTCAGAAGATGCCACTGATATCCAAACAGATTTAACATTCGGATTATGAATGAGTCTGCTTTTTAAACTAATTTCACAGTTGATGAAACTCTGTGAAACTGCGCTCATTTAATACAACTTGTACAGACATTCTGCGGCAATACGGTCTGGCACATTTGCCATTAAGGGAGAGGGACACTACAGTCAAAGTCTGATCTCTCTACAGCGTCTCACACTCGGCGTACTGTGACTCAGACACAGTGATTAACATTCGCTGCAGGTCGTGAGCTCACACAGCTGGGCTGGCGACAGGCAGCTCATCTGTTAAACTACTCAATATGGCACACACTCTCTTCTTACTCATCATCTCATGGTATTCATGCACATCCTTAGGGGTTGAGGTTATTAAAAAGAGAAGCACATCTCTTCCTACTCATCATCCCTCTACTATATTCCTATGACAAAGTGTAGGTGTATGATGGGGGAATGAGTCCCTTATTCTCTCTATGGAAGGCTTGTATTGCGAGTGAAAGTTTCTCTGGGCCCAATCAGTGCGGTTCTATTCCATAAAATTGCCTGACTGAAAGAAATCCTGAGCAGCAAACTAATCATTCATAAACAATGCCAGACTGTTTTGTTCATAGGTAACAACTGCCCCCTAGTGGTGCTCTACTAGAGATGCATCCTTTGCAGCACCCTATACAATTTTTACATTCATTTTTCTTTAGTTCGGATAAATTTGATTGAATTAACACTCCTCATAATCTTAAATATTTGTGGTTAAATGCTTGAATTTTACTTTAAAAAATACTCAAAATCACAAATATAATATGTTGTTATGTATTTTATCAGTCGGGAGGTTTGACACCAATGACAGAATTTATGCTTATACACAATTATACAAAATATACATATTCCTAGTCAAAAAACAAACAAAACAACTACCATTCAACAGTCTGTGTTTTTTAAGATTTTTAACAAAATTAATACTTTTATTCAGCAAGGATGCCTTTTATTGATCAACAGTCAAAGTAAAATTGATAAAATTCTATTTCAAATAAATACTTGTTCTCACCTGGAGGGTTGTAACCCAAAAACATCCACAGAAACATTAAGCAGCACAACCATTTTGTTGAAGAAATGTTTTTTTTTTAGTAGCAAATCAACATATTAGAAAGATTTCTGAAGGATGATGTGACACTGAAGACTAATGACTGCACAAAATATAGCTTTACCATCGCATTTTCAAAAATATTAAAATAGAAAACAGTTATTTTAAATGATTGAAATTATTGTTTTTAGTGTATATTGTTTAGGAAAACAGCCAATTATGAATACTGATTAAATAGCAAATGGATACATCATGAAGTTGAAAGAAAGTGTGCAGAACTACACTTCTGGAAAAGGGACAACTAAAATATAAAACGATTTTAGTCTTAAGACTATTTGGTCAAAACATAACTCAGTTTATTTTTATAATTACTGTTTATAATTTACTGTTATAATTACAGTTTGGATTATTATTTATATTTTCCAAATTATTATTTTTGCACATTTTAGAAAAGTAGCAAATGAAGAGTAGGTATGTTCAACATTCTGCCTTTTAATATGTCTTTGAGGCAGGTGTGACTGTATTTGGAGGATCTTTTAAGTCAAGAATATGACATCTGGAAGTGAAGTGAAGTACTGGGTTTTGATGAACAGACAACCACAGCGCATTCCACCCAGTGCACTCACCATGCATTCTTCCTTCTGATTAAAGCTCCGACTACAAATTGCTCAGGGGAAATCGGACAAAAGGCCAAGGATTCCATTCTCTTTTAACATGAAAGTGCAGGAGAACAGTTCCTCGTGAGAATATCATGTGTTAGTGTTCCTGGCTTCAGCAATTTATCTGTTATTTGTAATTCAAACACGATCCACAAACAACAAATTCAGCATTGAAGCCAGAATACTAATGTTGTCAATTAAGGCTCAGCAAATGGTGTCTTGACTTGATGCCCAAAAGCAAAAACAAATTGCTTATAATACCATAATTGAATAAATGAAGCCAGTAAGCTAAACGTTCCACAGCTGCTTCAAAGCTATTTGGCCTTGAGTTAGATCTATTGCAGGTTCCTGAAGAATTATTGTCAAAATACACTATATCCAATCCTTTGACCATATTTAATATATCTCAGTTTATAACTTTATATATTTATGACTGTGCTGAAATGAACCAAAGGGATGAACTGTAATTTCAATCTGACAATCATAGTTGCTCAGTAGATTCATAATATTTAATGCATAATTATAAATCTAGTTAAAAGTAATTGAGGCATGTTTTCCACACCATCTGTCACTAAATGAACACAAGGTTGCTTGATTTAATCACCAGCAAAATCACTACAAATATATGAGGAGTATTCTATATATCATTCATCCCTAAAGGCACAACAACAGCGTGAGTAATTAATGACAGAATTTTCATTTTAGGGTGAACTTTCCCTTTAAGACAGAGTCTGCCAGGAAAATAAAAATGGGGTGTTGCTCTGATTTGAGTTGTTTCTTCACTGCAGTGTTGCTTCTTGTTTTTGTTGTTGTAAAAGTCTACAGAATAAGCTTCCTCACCTGTTTTAAGGCCTCTTGCTTGCTCTTGTTCAGTTCCTCATATTTGAGTTTCCATTGACTCAGCTCTGCCTCCAGCTTCTCGATGTTCTTAATGAGCGCATGCTTATCCCTGACACAGACACGACATGTTGGACATGCACAACATAGATCATAATCATCAAGTCCAAACAGATTGTTCTACAAAAGATCTGCTCTACCGAGATGCCTCCAGTCAAGTCAACAAAGATGTATGCTTCACTGTTTATCATAGGTGGAGAAGAATACATCTATGCTGACTCTGTCATTTTTATGAGAAGCTCCAAAAAGCCTTTGATGTCATTTGTTGAGTTCTGGTCTATTTCCTGCATGTATTGTTTGCACCTGGACAATGATCTCTTACTCTCGTTCTTTCAGCAGGACTTTCTGAGACTCATCCAGACGTAGCTGGAGAGCGTTGAGCTTGCTAGAGTCCTCCTCCAGGGCAGCCAGATCCTCCCACAGCAGTCTGCTCCGGTCCTGCCGACTGAGAACTGAGCGCAAGCTACTGGCACTGCGAATGTCCCAAGAGTCTGGAGCCTCTGACTTTGCCCTGAGAAGAGCCTCCAATAACTCTAACTCCTGACAAAAGAAAGAAAGAATTTTGTGCATCACAATTAAAATACTTCTAAACACTAGTGGTTCTAAACTGGAGAAATAATGAGTCTATTCGGACAAGGTTTACAAAACATTTTTTTTCATGCACGTTAAAAGGTTACAAATACAGTGGAAAATTAATTCTAGATTGAAATTAGAAATCTGAAATAATAGTTTTTTTTTTTTGACACATAGTTTTATAAATAAACGAATGGTAAATATGATGATTTTCTCTTCTTAAACTGTAGTTGAAGCTTAACAAATCAATCAATCTTGACATAACTTGAAAATAAATGTAAGTTAATTTGCTACTTGGCAGCAGATGGTCAAAATATGGCAATATGGAAAGGTTGCGTGACATGCGTTTATCATTAACACCATGAACAAAATTACAAAAGAAACTGAACCCAGAAAACAAATAGGAGTTCCCTTACAAAAAAGGAATAAACAAGGACAGCCTAATATTTTAACTTAAAATCATATTAAGATTTTTGTACGATAAACAATTCTCCTGTGTTGACTTGCCAGTCGACTTCCAAAGTAAAACCGAGCTTGTGAAGCGAAACCAGCTGAGAACCGCTGCCATAGTCAATGTTCCACGACAAAGAAAAGAAAACCATAATCAAAAAAATAATAAATAATAAATAAAATAAGACTTTAATGTTTTTTTCCCTCATTAAACCAAACCACAGAAGAGGCATTTTCTCTGTCATTCACATAACAACTATCACATTGCACCTTACCCTTATTTCCTGTGTGCATGAATACAATTAATAAAAACTGGCTTTACAGTTCAATGCACCATCCTTCCTCTTTCCTCCCTACACACATTATGGATTATATATCAAAGACATGGGCCTCAGGAGACAGACATGAGACCCTAAACATGCAGCAAACCTGCTACAATCCCAGAACGGCCACAGTGGAGTAAGATAAAAGCGCAATGACACCTCCCTACCGCCAGGGGGAGCCAAACGCATTCTAATACAGCTAGTGATCCACTTGTGTGTGGAAACAGATCAGGGAATTGATTAGTATCAAACAATCAAGTGAGAGTCAGACTACTTCAACTATTATTTGCTTACTTAGCTAAGATTGAATTAGGACTCCTGATACTACTGATGGAAAAGTTGGACATTTCTGTGCTGAAAAAAAAAGAGCCAAACCCAGTTTTGCTCTCAGCAGGCAATCTTCACTGTTCACAGTAGCCTTAGTCTCTAGCTATCTAGGCTACCCCCTGTTGATATCTTTGCAGACATATACAGTACATTCATCATGCTCTGAAGATCAAGTTTGACACTGACATGAATACTAACTTCCCTCTTTCTGCTGGTGCGTTGTATTTGCATCTATTTGCTAACCAAAAAAAAAAAAGAAAAAAAAAAGAGGTGCATGCTAATGCACACAGCAGACAAAGTTTGTTTGAGGGGTAATTCTATATCTATCTTGATAGATTAGTTATAAACACATTAGAGGAACAACAGACATGCTTAAGCGAGTCTAGGAATGATAAAGGGGTTTCTGGGTAGGGGGAACTGCTGCAGTACCCCTGGCTGTGGCCCCATAGGTAAAACACACGAGGGGTTGTGCTGGGAGAGGGGTGATTCTAATAATAGGACAAAAAATTAAACCAGCACAAGCAAATAACGCAACGTCAGATAATCACAGGGAGATGCACTAAACCAGGTCTTCGGTCCTGGAGGGCCACTGCCCAGCAGAGTTTAGCTCTAACCTTAATTAAACACACCTGAACAAGGCAATGAGTGTTTTCGGGATTACTAGATAGATACAGGCAGGTGAGTTTTTATGAGGGCTGAAGCTAAACTCTGCAGGATAGTGGCCCTCCAGGACCGGAGTTGCCTATCCCTGGCATTATGTTTATGCCAATTTCTATGATTATGTGAATGCCAATTTCATGTGTGCACCCACAAAACATAAAAAAGTGGCCTGAGCTACCTGAGAACTTCAGTACACTTTAGTACAGTACTGCTGCAATGTTCGCAATCATACTCACTTTAATGAAACGCTAAGTATGATTTAATGAAATATTTTATTTATGTGTGTGCTCACTTAGGCTACATTCACACTGTTTGGGATTGACAACAGGTGTGAGTCTCTAACTGTCCTATTCACATTAGTAGTGCCTCGAACACTCTCATACACTTTCTATACAAACGAGTATAGCCATAGAAGTCAAGCCCATTTGTGACTATCACCTAAAACCATAGTAACAGCGACTTAAGTAGTATCAACCATGGTAAAGTCCATTAAACTGAAAAGTATAATCATATTTGAAATAACAATTCCAGCTGAGGGGCAAGTTCATCCGCCAAATCTTGGAAGCGGACCATTTGAGCATCATATGACACACAGCTCATACCTGCACCTCTGTAAGTTTCCAAAACCACACAGGAAAACCCATAACACACGACATGCGCGTTAGAAGTCAAACTTTGTTTTGGACCAGTCATTCAAACCAAGTGTGAAAACTTTTTTGTCAACAATGAAAACATAACAGTACTTGAGGCAACATATTTGATGCTAAAAAATATCATCATACTGTAGATTGCAGACCAATGAGATATGGTTAGGACTAGCCAACATGATGCCTCAAAAACAAAAACCAAGGGTCTGAAAAAATGCCCTGATATGATGTTGAGAGATGTGGCTCCTTAGGTCAGCTCAGATTTCTTGTTTCGGTTATGGTTAGTGCACAAGCAAATTACTAAAATTACTTTTTCCATTGAGTCCCTTGCTACTCTAACAAAATGCTCCTGCTGACCAGTGCATTCTGTTTTAAGTGTCCAACTGGGGTCAGGTGAATTACCAGGCAACCCATTAAATGGTCCTCTCTGAAAATATGTAGTTTTACACTAACCTTCTGCTTGTCTGGTTTGTCAGTGTCTACATCTCTCACAGGTTCCTGCTCTGGAGAGCCTGGCCCATCTCTCACATTCTCCTCATCCTGGCTGTCCTGCTTGATGTCTGGTTCCCGTGGCTGGTTGGAGTGTGTGGAAGCAGAGGAGTTGGATGCTGGTGCAGTGGAAGCATTCTCTGGGGAGTTCTGTTCAGCCCGGACTCTTTGGGCCTCTAGGCGCAGTTGTTCGTTTTCTGCCGCCAGCTCTTGACGCTCTCGTCGTGCCCCCGTCAGCTCTTTTGTAAGGGTGTCCAGACGTTGTCTAAGCTGCCTGACCTCATCCCGTGCCCTGTTGCGTTCGGCCCGCACTTTACTCCATTTTTCCCTCCAGTTGGCCGTGCAGTCCGACCACCAGCGCATCGTCTTCTCCATCTGAGCCGCCCGTGCCCGAGCCTCCTCCAGTTCACGTAGACGCAACTCCTCACGGCTCTCCCAGTCCCCGCCGCCATCGCAGCCTAGCCCTGGAGACAGCAGCAGAGGGGGGCTGGAACTGGGTGTTCCCCCTGACGGGCTGGGCGTATGCGTCAGGCTGTCCGGGGAGCGTACCCGATCCGGGCCCAGGCCCAGGCCACATAACAAGCCTGCCCCTGACTTGGCGGTCTCTGTCATGTTGGGACTGGGTGTGTGGTTCATCACTGAGCCAATGATGAGTCCAGGGAAAGAGAAGATAGTGGTCAGGAAGATCTGATCAGGAAGCCATGATCCACATCAACATGATGGTTTTCTGTGAAGAAAGAAAAAGAGAAAACAACTGAGAAACCAGCTCAAAAGATCTTGAACGGTCACAAAACATTATAAGGATCAATAATAAAAAAGAATGTCTGTTGGGGGGAAAAAGCATTGAAAAATTATCCATGTGGTTTGTAAAAAATTTGAAATCAACCATTTTCAAGAAATATATATATATATATATATATATATATATATATATATATATATATATATATATTATAGACACACACATTATAGTTTTTGTCTCCAAAGAACAAAGTATTTTTTAAAACAAATCCCTGTAGTTTTTTGGAGATTCAAATTACTTTTTTTTTTTGTTTGTTTTTTAAAGAATTTTCTCCTTCATTATGACATCAGTATAACCCTGGCATTTTTTATTTTTTGAGGAATTAAAAAAATAGCCAGAATTGGCTCTGAAAACCAGAATACATATAAACTCAGTAGATGACAAAGACATACAGGAGCAATGAGAGCAAACAAGAGAAAAATAACTTTGTTAACATGGCTAATAACACTGACATTGTTGAGCAATCCAAACCACCATGAGAACCCAGTGCAGTTTTGATTTACATGTGCTCTCCCTTTCTTACACTCCCACACACAGGCTGTATTTACTTAAAAGAGTGCAGGGCGACAGAGGAGGAGGTTTCAGGTCAAAAGGCTTCAGTCACATCAGCCAGCATTTCTCATCGGCTGTGAGGAGAGAGTTACAGCTCTGCAGCTTATGGAAGTGGGACCTTGTGTTTGTATATGTAAAAAGTGTGAGGCTGCTTTTCACAGTGCGCTGACTTTGGTGAACAAGGATAAGATTTATTATATTTTTCAAAAACAGCCCTACATGTGACCCATAAGATAACTGAGCAATGTCATCTCTCTGAGCCAAAAAAAAGAGAGAAAACATCTGACAGACAAAATGTGCTTTACAATTTACAAAAGTGCAGTATGATTTGTAACCCTGGATTTAGAATAAAATTTCTCACATCATGCTCATATCTCCTCTTTACCTTTGGAGGCAAAGCAGCTGTCAAAAACAATTACAAAATAAATGCAAGTAAGAAAACGGGAGAATGAGGCAGAAAATTTTAATTAGCTCCAGAGACTTTCACATGAAATCTTGATTAACCTTGATGCAATCTGAGCAGCATCTCCAGCAGAAACATGAGCAGAGACAAGCAGATGAAGAGAAAGAGGTGTGGAACGAGTGAGTGACTGGAACCACTGGAATACTGCTGACAGATAAAAGAAAGAGCAGTTGATTTCAAAAGAAGAGCAAAAACTTTTTTCGATGAAGGTTCAGGCTTGCCTTTTGTCTAAAGCAAAAAAAGTAAACCTATTTCATACTTGGGAGGATTTTATCAATGCATCTTTGACAGTAGGGGGAAAAACATGCTTTCAATATCTTAAAACGTTTTTGACTCTACTAAAGCATAAAAATACTAGAATATGTTTGCAGATATTTAAGAAACATACTAATTTAACATGCTTCTTTATCTGAAAAACAATACTACGGTTATTCTCCTTTGAAAATGTGTGTTTTGGGCCGGAATGTCGATCTCTGTTTTGTTTGTGAAACCAGCCCACTGCCAGTTTACCAAATTTTATTCCGGGACCCAGGTTGCCAGTTGGTGGAAAACACAGTGTATTTCATTTCATTCATCATCAAGAGTGCTCGTTCCTGTAGGTGTCGTCAATCTGGCAACCTGAGTGTGCATCAAGTCTGAGGAGGAGGGGCTAGGTGAAAAAAAAAATCCTCACCAATATTTTAATTTGGACTGCAATACCTAGTTCAATCACTCTGTGTCAATCCTACATACAGCACCTTTAAAGATACACAGAAGATTCTCTCTCTCCACAGTACAGCTACAAGCCCAGCATGGGTTCGATGCTGGTCTAGCAAAACGTAGCTAATAAAGCTGGTTGACAGTGGTTTATCTTGCTAGTCAAGATAGTTAAGCCTGGTGGGGACATCAGCATCACATGCTACACATTTAAACCACACATATGCAGGTGAGCTTAAACAAAGAAGTAAATGTTTAGGGTCATTCTGCTTTATTAAACATGCTGTTCAGAATTCAAATACACTCAAGCACTTGGCTAAATTGAGAAACACTTGCTTAACATATGAACAGATCCTACTTAATGCAAAACTACAAAGCCAGCGGTTAATTATGTACCCTCAACAGGAAATCTTAAAGCCACAAATTTGCTGCCATTAGTTTGGATTTACCATTGAACCAAGCTGACTCCATTTCAGTTCATATTTCACAGCCAAGGAAACATCTGGATGTTCACAGCACCCTTTACCTAAACAGAACGAGGCTGACAGGTATAATGGAGTGTATACAAAGGCTAGTTCAGCTTAAGCACGAAGAAATTGATTAGAATCTTTGCCAAAACAAAATACTTTAAAACGAGGCAAAAAAGACAAAAACTGCAAGACAAAAGATGATCTTTAAAAAAAAAAAAAAAAGCAAATGTTACCTGAAAGCTCGAAAAATGATGGATAAGCAAAAGAAAACAGCCATATTATGCTTGGCATTTCAAGGCAACTTGTTAAAACAATGGGCAGTTGTTCTTCAGCAAAAATAGCTATTTTATTTTTTTCCAAATGTGAGATCTGCAAGACCAGGGGCCTGTTTAAAAGTTGCAAACACAATGACAATTGAAAAGTGTGCATGTCTTTTCCCCACATATGCACTTCAGTATTTATTTAATTAAAAATAAATACATTCTTGGGGGGTGGGGATGTATGCATCTACCACACACTTGGCGACTGCATTGCCTAGGTAATGGACTAAACTTGGACTAAAAAAAAAAAAAACTTTTACATTTATGATTTTCCTAGGTTCAAACTTCCAAGGAGGTATCACATGACTGGATGACAATATGCACAGAGTATGCAAACTGTATGCAGACGAGGTTATGCATAATAAAACCAGTGTTGTTGAGCTACATGCATGGTCAATTTGGAGAAGACAGTTGAAACTTGTGCATATACTATCTGTGTTTTATAACATGAAGCAGGCTCTGGTATATGCATGGCTTAATAAATCTGAAATCTTGCACACATAAACAAAAACTGCAGTTTGTGTGTATGCATACTTCTAGGATGAAACCTAGGGATGACGTTTTATACATGAGGCCCCAGAACTGCGATTACATCACAGGAAAGTTACAAGAACATTTCAAACAAGTGAGACCACACACCACGGAGCAACATCCCATCTCTCCAAACTCAGCAAGCAGTGAATTACAATCTGAAGAGTTCTTCAATGCAGGAAATAAATGAACCCCCCTGTGTAAAACACTATCCATTTGTGTTTTTCCCAGTTGCTCAGCAGGAGATGGAGGAACTCAAGGGCACACTCAGATACTGTGTCTGTATTGGCGGACCACTCTTAGCTGGGACGTATTGCTTAGCTTCTTTGACAAGCTATCCAACACAGAGAAACTTAAATTGTACCTTTTTTGAGGTGGATGAGACGGGATTCCAGCCGATAGATAAACAGGGCAGGTAAGCAGAGCAAGGCAGGCAGCAGGCAGGTAAGTAGGTTAGTAGTAGCAGACAAAGCATGGACTCCAGTAGTCCAACAAACGATTGGTAAGTGGTTAAAAAAAGGCACAACTTAATATCAAAAATAATGTCCAAATATTGTTCAATAGTGATTCAATTAATTCAGTATAGATTCTTTAGCGATTCAATAGTGATTGTAAAGAACTGTGTGCTTAATACATTCCAACAGCTTCCTATGTTCCTTTTGTTTTAGAAAGGTGAGAGGCGGCCATCTTTATCTTCAAACGTTCTCACCGACTATCAAACTATAAGTCCCTACCAAATAAAGGACCCTAATCTAACAAAACATTCCCATGCTCCAATAGCACAACGAATTAGATTAACCTAAACTCAAAAATGGCTCCTACAGTGTCACTCACAGGATCTGATGGCTGCAGCCCATTTTACTACAGAGGCCCTACTGTTACCTTCTGATACAAAGCCAGGAGTACAATTCTTTTGTTCGCTGGTCCATCTCCTATACTTGTCAAAGTTTATTTTCAGGAGAACTCTTCCATTAGCAAAAAAAAGTGTTAAGAGTCAGTGAAACTCAGCAGGGAGTGAGTAATGTTTCAGAGATCTCATAACATAGAACACTGTAAAAAGAAGAACCAAAAAGTCAATAGAAATGTTCTGCAATATCCAAGAAAAGGAGTTTTTTGAGCACAGCATCCATTAGTATAAATTTCAATGATATGAGCGTGAAAGCACACCTTGGCTGTGACCTGTGATCCTTGTGGTTTTCAGAAGAACTTGTCCCTAAAGGAAGTGGAAGTTTGTCTGCTTTTAGTGCATGTGGTCTCAAACCGCAGACTGTGAAAGTGACAGCAATCACTTTGCGTTCCACATTAACAGCAGACGATCTTGATAAAAGATCTTCCGCTGTCTCGGATGAAAGCGTTCCTGCCAAGTGTAAATATGCAAGTATCAAAAACGGCTTATCTCTATGGCAAAGTAAACTTGCTGAAAAGTTACAGCAGTCAAACTGTTCTGATTGTAAACAGACAGTAAGCAGATACAATATACCATACAGACAGCAGAAAACAAGTGGAGAAGACAGGATAGAAGTGTTTAGCTATGATTAACAAAAAAATATCTTAAGAGGGATTGCCAAACTGATTTTTGAGGACATTAAAATATTCTGGAGTAATAAAAGAATCTTACTTGAGACCAAATAGTCAGCCAGCCGGAGCTGCAGTTTACTTTAATCACAAAGCACTGGACACAGCCCATACCGCAAGCATAATACTTGCTAAAAAAAAAAAAAAAAAAAAAAAAAAAAAAAAAAAGGCATCAACCGTGACATAATTTTCTTTGTTCTGCAAGATTAACTTTAACAGTTAGTGTTTCAGTAAGAACAATAAATGTCATGTAAATTCAAAAGAAATTATTTTCTCAACAAAAGTTTACAGAGAAATGAGAGAAAGTGTAAACACGTTCAGCTTTCCTTTCTCAAGCTTGTAATTGACTCACACTCTGACACGGCTGATTAAATTTGAATGATTCACACACCAGAAACGGGTAGACATGCCAAAAATGACACATAGTAAAACCAACAACTACAGTCCCTCCAGGCACGTTTGCTGTGAGCCAGCAGAAGGCCATCTATAACCTATGCAACGAAACACCAGTGTGTCCTGAGTGACTAGCCGGGCCTGCATGTTACACATTAATCAAGACCAGTAAAATGCCATAAAATATGTTTATACTGCTAATAAAACATTAGTCTAGTATAATGCCATTTCCATCTATGTTTAATCATTTCTATACAGAATCCTGAAATGAACATTCAAATGCTCATATGGTGTGACTCTTCTGGATGTAGGTTTTTGTTTAAATGGAACTCAAATCAAGAAAGATTCAAATAAATCATGGTCAATGTTTGAAATGTGAACATATGTTTTGTAGCAACACTAAATACACACACAATTATCCGCATTAAATCTGCAGGTCATGCATAATACTGGGGTCAGCTGTGGTTAACACATTTTTTTTTTCCTGAGAAATGTGCCCCCAGTTTCACAGACAAGACTTAAGACTAGTCCCAGACTAAAATCCCAGACTGTTTTAACTGTAAGCAACTTGCACTGACATATCTTATAAACTATGTTAGTACTACAGATTTGTCTCAAGATGCACAACAGTAATGTTTTTTTCTAAGGCCCATTTATAAAAGATACTGAAACGTCCTAATTGAACTATGGCCTAATCCTGGCTTAACCTAAACTCTGTCTGTGGAACCAGGCCATGGTGTCTATGTATTTTAAATCTGGAATGGACAATTATTTGGACACCTTTAGGGTGAAGCAAATTTCACTCAAGAACAGATAATACTAGATAACATACAGATAATACAGATAACATCTCTGAGGTTATCAACAGGTAGGCAGAGAGGTTTCCTTGTTTTGGGTTTTTCCTGCTCATGGCAACAAGCTGATTATTATTCGTATGTTATGGCAAAACATATTTTTTTTTTTTTACTTTTAACAGCATCACATCATTATAATCTACAGTGCGAAAAATGTATGCATTTTGGGATGTGCTACAGATCAGGTAAAATGGACAATTAAACAACAAATTTCTACCAATAAATAATAATAATAATAATAATTATAATACATCTCTAATGCACCAACATCAGCAGAAAATGTAGAATAAGAGGGACAGATGTCAATTCACTGAGTGGGACATCAGGAAAAGGTCAGGAAGGGGTCAGCCAAGCCTGTCACACACTTACACAGGCCTCTTGTAAAAATAATCACTAGTAACTTGATCAAAGCCAGTATATCCAGAGAGGAATTTACTGGATCAGGGTGTCTGAAGGACTTTCATACAGGCGAGCATGTTATAGAGGGAAAGATGAAGTTAAAGCAGCTAGGCCTGTCGCGATAATTAAATAACCATCAATTTGCAATTATTTGATCTAACCTAATTTGATTATTGTGCTTATTATATGGCACAAGGGGGAGTCATACACCAAAAGAAACAGAAGAGCACCAGAATTTGTTGAAGCATCGAAAATACATTTTGGTTGAAAAATAACAAAAATTACAACTTTATTCACCATTGTCTTCTCTTCTGGGTCTTGCGACTGCTGTGACTGTTGACGTGTTTTCTGGGGCACCCAATAACAAAGATAACACATCAGCAGCGTCACTGCAGTGTTGTGAACGTGCTCACAACAAACACGGAAGAGAAGACAATGCTGTATAAAGCCATAATTTTTGGACCAAAATGTATTTTCAAAGTTTCAACAAATTCTTACTGATTCTTACAATACTTGATGTGTAGATAAAGGTCTGGGGATTCACATAAAATGACATCTTGCTTGAGTTCATTGCTCTCTCATTTCTCTTCTCTTTGTTTGTACCATGTTTCAAGCACATCATTCTGCAACTAACATGTGCATAAGCGCATTTGTTTTTGTTTTCTTAATTTCATGAATGTACTTTTTAAGAATACAAATAGTTAACAGAATAAATATGTTTAAATTGTATAATGTGCACCAAAGATTTTTTTTTGTCAAGATTTGTTTTTGCTACTAAATTATGCATCCATTTCTTGTCGTAAAAATGGGTGCATTTGTAAATTCTATGGGTCTGGCTTCCGGTCTCATCTGCGTCCACTCAGTCCAGCTATTTTTAACTGAACAAAACAGTTTATTTTTCCTGCTTGATATTGAAAGTTGGTGTGTCCTATCATAATATTTTAATATTTTTTCTTAATTATGAGCACACTGGTTTGTAGTGTAAACAGCTTTACCATTTACCGCATGTTGTTTTTCTCCTCGTTATTGACCTATAGTGGCTAATGAACCAGAAGTCTCACCCATAGGCTTACTTCCACGTTGAAGAAAAAGGTAGATACAGTCAGCTAGTTTAATTTCATAGCGTATAATAGTTTTTTTGCTGTAATGTGGAAGTGAGTATTTAGTGGGTTATGTTTAACAAAGGGTTTAAAAAAAAAAAGAGTGCCCATTAGTTCCACAAACACAGTATTGATATTCTTTAGTGGTGTAGAAAAAAAATAGCACTGGTGTTGGACCGTTATTGGCTCTATACTCTATGTAATCTTACACTGCAAATAATAACCATAAAAAGATTAAAAGATAACATCATAATTATTTACTGAACTTTTAAATCACAATTAAATAATAAAAGCCATAAAAAACAGACAATTAATCACGATAATCGGCACTATCATCATAATTGCCAAAGCCCTAAACAGACAATTAATCACAATAACCATGACTATTTTTAGACAATTAATCCTCAGCCAAATTTCATACTTGTGACAGCTTTAATAAGCAGCCAAAAAGGGAGAGAGAAAGTAAGAACTGTTAATGTCTCACAGGGAAGTGCTCTTTTATTCATTTAGATGTTAATCCCTTCATCATCTCATTCAACAAGGCATGAAACGATAATTCCAATTCCCACATGAGCAGCTTATGAAGTCAAGGTCAGGCCTGCAACCATGTATCAACCAAAACAAGATTTCAGTCATGCAAAACACTGGACAAGTGAGCTGAATAGAGCTACTGGGAAGAAGGTTATGGTAGCACATTTCTGCCTAATTTTATATCTCCCAGTTGTCTTTAACTCTATATTGTAACTTCATATTTCACAACGTGGCTTTACTTGTTGAACTTACTCTCTTAATTAACTTTTTATTTTTTGCCTTTAGGCACAAACCGACTTCGAGAAAAGCCCTAAGAAACAAAAAATTCTAAGACATTGAAATGAGGGAGGGAAAACAGGAAGCAAAAGTAGGACAAAAGACAGGTGATGAAAAGTCAAGGGAGAAGCAGAAACAGGGCACATACCATGCATAAAGGGAGGAAATACAGGCGAGACAAGACAGGGTTGTGCCTAAACTTGTAATTTCACAGTATGATGACATCATAGCCAACATTGAGGGGACACATGGAACACAAAAATTACACATGCATAATGATACATCTATATCACCATAATGTCAATTTATCTTGAATGTATTAAGCACAACATGCTATAAAATGCAGTGGCTTTTCTGTACAAAATAGTGTTTAAAGTTTCTCAATTATCAGACTTCTGCCTTTCATTTAATTGGAAAAGGAAACAATCACGATGCAAACTGCCCCAGGGGTGTCCAGGAAAACTAACACAATTTATGACAGTCGATCACCCACTCAAGCAGTTTTAATAAAAGGAGATGTAGTATCTGCCAACGGCACAAAAATGACTGAAATCCCTCAACCAGCACATGATCTTGCAGCTATTGGACAGCAGCTGTTCTTCATGCTAACAGCAGGGGGGGATGTGAGGATCAGGCTGCAGAGTAATGCATAATAATGACTATCATCTTTTATCTTATGCCACTTATGCACACCAAGGAGTTTGCCTGGGGAGGAATCATTGCCAGAAATAAAGCACTTAGCAGGATTAGTAGATAATGGCACTCACAAATAAGATGGCTATGGGATCACATAAATAACATGCTGTCATTTAAGTAGATATGAACTAACAAGGCTTGAATGTTTTAAATGCACTTTGTCTTGGTTTACAGTTTGCACATAACATAACTTGAGGGTACATGAAAGAATATTAAACTATATGCAGTAGGGTCAAATTAAAGTTGGGCGATATGGTCATTTTTCAAATCGTTATATCGTCAGCCCGTCAAATCGACGATACATGATATTATCCTGGATGGGTGGAGCAAGAGAGAGACTATTAGAGAACTATTTGGGGTTTTAAACCGCACGTGCGCGAGAGAGAGAGCCTTTGGAATTACCAATAATCAAAAAAATATACTTTCAAACATACTGATAAACTAACGTTAAATATAAAAATACTGTATTTCAAACAGCTAGTTCATATATAGTCGGACGCAACTGTCATATTGTGCGTCCTGTGACAAATTTGCCACATCTGCGCACGGAAGTTATCAGTCTAAATGTTCTGCAAAATCAGTCAAAAGTGAAAATCGATAGTAGCTTTCATTTAAAGTCCAACAATTTAACACTAATATTGAACATAAACGAACACGTTAAATATAAAGGGTCCCATTATAACGTTCTAAACGCAAAGTTTAAAGCGCGCGGCGCAGATGCACTCAGGTCGTGTCCAAATTCACTTTTGCTATTTTAATGACCGAAAAATGGAAAGTGCGCCGAGGCGCATTTTTGGAATGGGTTGTCCCTATTCTCTTAACAAGTAATAGGCGTAACGTTCACCTCCCATTCCCTGTAAGAGCGAGATGCGCTCCCGACGTGGCGGATCGCTATTTACATGGCTGAATTTGTTGGCGGAAAACCTGAATGCTTCTCAAGCGAAGAAACCGATCTGCTCGTGCGCGAAGTTAAAGCGTGCAAGCAGATCATCTACGGGACAAGCAGGAATACACTGACTTATTAAACACGGATTAAACTGAGGAGTTCAACGAGTGATGTTTTGCTGAAATTACCTGTTAAGTGGCCAGTCAATCTTTCAGTCGTCTGTGTTGGATGCAGGCTTTCAAATAGCTCCGCGCGATGCGTCAGTTAATATATATGTGTGTGTGTATTGGCACGATTGTTCAATGAATTAGCCAATTTCATTCATCATTAGAAGTAGTAATTGCAAATAGGTAGCCTAATTCTAATACATGCAATGACTATCCATCATTACATTTTTATATTCATGTAGCCTACACAATAATATTCTTTTACACTGTAATCCTTTTGTTTTTAATATTTGGCATGTTTGTGTGATGCACATCCCTGTGTGTAATAAGCAAAGTCAACGCGCACTGTTGACCCACCCAGAGGTGCATTTTCTACCAACGCGCTCTTTAAAAAACGATTTGAAAAATAGTTCAATTAAAAAATATTGCGCCATTAACTTCAGAACAGGTTCGAGTTGGTCTATGGCGCAGTCTATTTTCAGCTCCTTAAAATAGCAATGCGCCAACAATGTGCCTGAACACACCTCTTTTTTTGATCAGCACGCCCAGGGGCGCACAAATGGGTGCAAATGCATTTGCTAATTAAACGAAGTGGCGTTGCAGATGATGTACGTTTTTTTGTGGATGGAGACTTCTTCACCAGCTACAGGCTCTAATCCTCATTTGCACACGCATGTGTGTGTGAGAGAGAGAGAAATGCGGTGCTGAAGTGAAATAGCTAGACAGTTTGATAGCCAAATTATAATAGTCCGCCCAATAAAAATAAAAATTATTATTATTATTTAATAAATTAATAGGAGAATGAGCCTAATATCGTTTGACTATCGACAGAGACATCTGCTATCGTCGATATCTCTGACTACCGTCGATACACGATACTATCGTCTATCGGCACAACCCTAGGTCAAATCATATGATGCTCTTTTTTTTCTGGACTGGTAATTTATCACAAAATACATCTGAAGTGAAAGACTTCAAAATATCTTCTCTAAGGAGCATGTTTTTGATTTCTAAACTAAAAATCTTTTTGATATTTATCAGGGGGACAAAGTAAAAAATGTCAGGATGATTCAAAACCCTTGACCCCAGTATACTATACAACAAAACATAAAATTATTCTGCCTTTTTGACACCAAGTGATCTGTCTGAACCTCACATGGTGAAGTTCGTACTCGGAGTGCAATGTCCATTTTTAAACTTAATCCATAATTCTGAACATCCACCAACATGACGAAACAGACAAACACTGCTCTCACTGTATTCCAGCTTAGCCAACATATGGTCTCATTTAGTGTTGTCACGGTACCAAAATTTCAGTATTCGGTACCGATACCAGTGAAAATCCACGGTTCTCGGTACCAATTTCGGTACCAAAGCAAAACACAAAAATATGCTAAATAAAAAAAAACTTTTTAGCACTAAAAATAAAACCAATGCCATTCTTTATACTTATTTAAAATTGTGTTTAAAATTTTTCTACAAGTTATATAATTATGAAAAACAGTAAACAAGTTTCACCCAAATTTAATTTGTCTTTTAATTTATGAAATTTAAACATTTTATTTCTGGTAAATAAAGGGGATTTTCTATTAAAATTAAAACATGTAAGAAATATTGTGATTTATTTCTTTAAAAAATAAAGTTTTATAAATGTTTTCAACGGTAGTAGCAGTATCACTTACATTTTACTAAATAATAGTAATATTTCTAGCACAATGCCTTTATGTAAAAATTTACTTTTAGGCCTAATAAATGCATATTTGTCATTTTAACTGAACTTAAAACTGGTGGTGATGCTTAAGATATTGGTCATTGATGGTTTCTGTAAAAAAAATAGTAATAGATCATATTAATTATTATTAAAAGATAATACTACTACTAATTCTACTATCATACTAATGTATATCCAATGCACTATGAATTGATGAGCTGCTGGGTTCATGAATATTAATCACGTTGTCTGCGTTTGGTCAAACTGATCAAACAATATATAGGTGCATGTGCTTGTGTGCAATGTAGGTTATATCCGTTGAAAAACTAATGTATGTTAATGACACCGTACAGTCCACACACACATGCTCAGTGGGTAACAGGGTACATGACTCAAAGAACAGTGCATTCTTCTTACCATGGCTAATGGTGCTCAATCTTATAGCACCAGTAATATGGAGCGTGTACGATGATGCATTTTAATAGGGATCAGATGTTAAAGGCTGGCAGATTTATGTGTGCAATAAGGATCCTGGAGAATGTGAAATGTAAATGAACTGTAATAATCCAAGCCAGACTGAATAATGCAAACAGTCAACGAAAGGGAGGAAAGGTATGAAAAGAAGCTGTGGCAGAGGGCAAAGAGTTGAGGAAGACAGAGAGGAAATAAGACAGAAACACCGGAGAAAAAAACAGCTGGAAGAGGGGAAAGTGGAATAGTCTTTATGGAAAGGGCAGATCATGGCAGAGGATGTTTCTTTACTGAATGGAATTCCTCCTGCCACCGATGAATTTTACTACACTTATTTACAGCTGAGCAGGTTGGTCTGCTCTCAATCTCTTTGGCAATGTCTTTTTAGGTCCCTTGCTCATCCAGAGCACACTGGGTTAAAAGACAGGATGCCTGATTTACAAACATCCTGTTAAACCAGGAATAAAAGGCCAAAACACTGTGTGAGATTCAGACACGCTGAGAAAATTTTGCTACATGTGTGCTGGGAGATGGAAATGCAGTTCAGTGTAAACTAAAACAAATAACCAAAAAAAGCAGACATTAATTTGTTACATATTACACAATGTGTGACAAATTAATCCCATTTAATCGCTGACTCTCTAAGGGAGCTAGCGGATCCATTTCTGTGCTGATCAGAACTAGGTCATAAGCAAGCAATCCAAAACAATTGATTGTAGTACTTTAACGCCCGTTCAAGTCTCACCGTGTTCAAGACCCATGACGAAACACTTCCTCCAGCTTGACCATGTGACTTCAGTCTGCTCCACTGAGGCAGTTATCCATTAACATGAGCAGATCGGACTTTCTTCACAGTGAGGAAGGCAATGCTACATTTCTGCAACTATATGATCCATGAAATAGTTACAGACTAAAAGCTGAAAGTGTAGCGAGAAAGAGAGAGAGCAATCTGAAAGAGATTAGATGAAGGAAAGCACGCCACCATCTACAAATTCTCAGTTTAGAAAATTATATAGAATACAAAATATAGACAATTATATAGAATACAAAAGAAGAGGATGAACTTTTAAATTAAAGCAATTTTACAACTGAATGGGTCTATAACTTAATTAAAATGCTCTTTAATTGTTGATGACTGTTCATTGCAAAACTGCTGATCTTGGGCAGAAAGTTGAATTGGATAATATACAGTGTGGTTTCAGAGCAAGAAGAAACATGTTTTGGTGCTTTGACATTGACAAAGCATGAAAAGTTAAAACCTTAGCAAACAAGACACGGAAATCATATAGTTGGCAAGTTATTCTGTATAAAAACACATAAGTAGAGTTTATCAAATTATAGACTAAACCCTGAAATGTCTTATGATGTGACTGATTGTTATGTTCTACAAAGTTTCTACAATTATGATCTAAAAGCTTCATGGAAACAAAACAATTTCTGCAATATGTGCTGTTTCTTGTGTTGTGATAGTAATGCAAAACAGTACATAGAATGCTAAACTAATTTTCTAATACCTTAAAATGAATTTAATTTTAATTAAAAAATTTTTTGGAAAATTTATAATTCGTATAACATCTTTGCAAAAAGCATGCAACATCAACAATCCATTTCCTGTCAGAAAGCATTTTTTGGTGTCAATGAAGGCGACAAAACCACAATTTATCTTTTTATCATCGGTTATTCATATCTGTACACAAAGATGACATCAGACTCTTCGTTGGCGGAGTTTAAGAGTGCTGAACACTACAGAACCTCAATCACTTGCTGATTCCAACAAATGAGCTCTTTGTTGTTTGCTCAAATGGGAGTAAAAACAAAACAAAAATAAAAAAAAACGTTTTCTTCAGAACCTTAGGAAAGACGGTCTGTCTTTCAGCATGCCAGTTCAGAGATCAATCCATCTCCAGTCAAATTTCCCACTGTAAATCTTCCGGTCCAAATATCACTGCCAAATTGTCTCTCTTTGATCTTGTCTCTACTACTTCATTTGATCTGTCACTTCCCACATTACACCCATAAAAGCTACTTTCATGGTTTAATGAACCGATGACGCATGTGTTTGCAGATCTCACTGCAAAGTAATTTAGAGGTCACATTTTCATTTAAATTCTTGGCTTCATTTCAATTGGCTGTGGGCCAGTGAGTTAATCATATAATCTAATTATCCATATGCTATGCCTAAACAAAATTCACACTGTCTGGTGTGTATATTTGCTAGCTTTAGTTGTTAGCCTTCAATACACCTGAGACAGATTTTTAATGCCATTTTTCAGCTTACTTGAAAAAATATTGGCTGTTCACAGCTTCAAACAGATAACATTGTGCCATGTCATTAAACATTAGAGCTGAAACAACTAATCGATTTAATCGATTAAAATTGATTATTAAATCAACTAATTTAGTCATCGATTAGTTGCTAAACAACTTTTATTTCCCGTAAGCGGCTCATTTTGTGCAAATTTTAAATCTGCGATGACCAAAGTGTGGCAGTAATGAGCCACCGGAGGTTTTATTCAGCCAGTACAGCAGGAGAAGTAGCGAATAGCCAATAACTGGCCTCGTTTTATGTCACGTGCTTCCCTAACTGCGTCTGCAGCATTCAGCGAGATGGTGGAGACAGACGGCAGTGGAGGAAGCTTGAGAAAGAAAAAGAAAGAAAAAGAAACAAGCGGAAGATAAAACTAATCGAATGAAGTCATCCAAAGTGTGGGAGAACTTTACTTTGAGCCTTCAAAAAAGAGGAGTAACCTGTAAACTCTACTACTGAACTGTTTAACTGTTTAAGACTTTTATTTGTGCAGATTCTCCAGTACAATGTTGTTGTTTGCAAATGTTTAGTCGTAAAAGCTGATAACATTGCTTTTTAACAGTTAACATTAAAAGATTTACAAACATGTTCTGTGATCAGTTTGTCATTTACCAGTTCATAATTCAGTCTTGCAGCCTAATTATGACTGAATGAGAGAGGTAAATGTTTAAATGTATTTGAAATGCCCTTTTTTTCTAAGTATTCACTGGTCTTTTTCACACAGCAGGTTTTTTGTGTGTTTTTTTCTGGATTTAAAATGTGAGTTCCATTCAGGTTTCATGCCACTGGCACTTTATTCGAAGGATTGTTTACAATTTCACAGCATAAGCTATAAAGCTGTTTCCCAGGTATAAGTTGTGTGTTTACAGGAAAAAAATAATAAAATGCAATGTACTGCAAAATTATTCTGTTTTATTCTTATTCTTCGTGAAAATATCTTCTGAAAGATTCCTTAAGCTTTGTTCGGGATGTTAAACTACTTTAGGTGCCCTGAGGACTGCCATGGTGAAAACATTATTTGAAATCTCCTTGTGAAATTTGCTAGAGTATGGGTCAGTGTTTTGATTGCAGAAGAGTTTGACAAAGAATTACTAACACATAATAAAACAAAACTCCAGGTATATTTTTGATGAGGATATGACAATGCAAAATGGTTAAAATCTCTAAAAAGTCTATGTTGAATGATAAAGACCCTTTGTTAATAATTTAATTGGAAAAAATGGGCAAAACGAAAATATAAGTACATAAAGATTAATCGATTAATCGTAAAAATAATTGACAGATTAATCGATTATCAAAATAATCGTTAGTTGCAGCCCTATTAAACATAAGGTTTTAAAAACACTATGCTAATATGCAAAAGGGGTTTAACTACAAATATATGTCATTAAACAGGTATTCATTCTTCAGATATAGCCATGTCGATAGTTTAAATAACTTCAAAAGAACACATTTGCACTAATGACTGCTATTGCTGCAATACTGGGAACTGCATTCTGACAACCCAGAAGCTTCCTTTTTTACAGAAAAGTCTATCAATCACTCATCCAAACAGACTTGGAATTTACTTGAAATCCAGGCAAAAGCTTAAAGCCAGAAGAGCCCCAATCTAGCTATTAAATGCCCTTTACTATAATGAGAGTGCCTCCAAAATATAGCCAGTCAGTTTTGCGTATCATTGATAAATATCAGGGCTGGCCAGACTGGGAGTACATTTTCCTATAAACTAGCTGCCAGTTCATAAATTTGCTCTGAACAAAAAGACTATTGACTGTCACATTGTGTGTATGGATGTGGCTGGCACAGATGCAGTCATACTCTTAATAGCAAATTTCCCCATTAATTCATGTGATTCTGAAACAAGGCAGAGATCTGGACAGCTCTCAAGGAGTCTGCATGTGAATTGCTCCCATTTGAAGACCGTTGCGTTTTCCAGCAAGAGAGGGAATGTAGACTAGAGCTCCACCATCAAAGATGTGAATCATTTCCACACCAATAATTGTTGCTGCATCCTCCCAAGTTGGGTTCACATAAACGTGCAAATAAGTTGCTGAAGAAAGCAGGTTGGTTGAAAAAATGAGAAGGTGCAATAAAACCACAGAATAAAACTTCTGTGAACCATTTTTGAAAGTTTAATTTAATAACATATGCTCTGGTTTTCTCTCTCTTTCTCTCATCCACATATGACATATGACACGATTTAAAATTCAGCTTTGAAAATAAGCCAGCAAAAAAATCTGTAAACATCTAACAGAGTAACTCAATCATACTTTAGCATGCATTTTCGAGACAAAAACATGCTATAAACAAAGCTTTGCATGCAACCCATGAATTACAAAAAGTAGACCCAAACTCTTCTTGAAGAATCAAACAAAACGCCCCTGACGTTCTGCAGTGTTTACAGAGCATGGTCACAATGCAAAGCTGCAAGCATACAAACAAGTCTATGAGTGAGTCCAAACCACTACACACACACTACAGAGCAGAATCAGCAACATAAGCAAATTGAAATGATAACTCTCAGTAGTGGCTTGTGCTGAGAAGGGAATCGACTTTGAAGCCAATCTGACCATTTCAGAGTCCAGTGTAAAATACTGCCATAGCAGGACATGTGCAAATCGACAAGTGAAACGTGCCATCAGGAGGATCATAACTGAACAGAACACAACAGCAGAGGCATGAAAAAAGCTTAATCTTTTTTTTCTCCACACCATATTTTCATACGGATTTAGCAAAAATAAATAGATTCATATTATTATTATTAATTAAAAATAAAAATAAAATATGCTTTATAATTATAAACCTGCCTGGAAATTCAGTAGACTGCTCTTTTCAGGACTGAACTCCGAGAAATAATTAAGTTGTCAAAACAAAGAACGGTTATTTTCCTGTGCTTGTTCTCAACTTATAAACGTGAAGGAAAACTGCAGAGTAAGTGTAAAATAACTCCATACAGCTCCACCCTACAAATATATTTTAACTATGGCCCTGCTTGACTAGAATGCCTGTGACCAATGAGAATATATGAAAGGCCAGTAGGAAACCACTTCTTCCGACTGTGCAGGCCTGGTGTGTGCCACAGTTAGATCCACAGTTAGAACAGTTAGTTAGCTGTGATATTTCTTTCCAAAGTAATCTCATAAAAGGCATAATAATGGGACCATTAGTTCTCACTCATCAGCTCTGTCCAGAATAATTAGTCCCATCATATACCGGCTCCTCAGTGTCAACAGGAAATTGCTGAGTTTCTTAGGACTCCAGGTTTCAGCTATCAGTCTAGGACACACTATGCATTCCTAAACAAAGACTCGACGGCAAATACATATATCCAGTCCACACACACACACACATTAGGGCTGCACGATATTGGGGAAAAATGACATTGCGATATTTTATTTTTCTGCCATATATATTTCGATATGAAATCTAATAAAAAAAATTCTTACAAACAAAAATGGGGTGAGCACACTTAAATTCTCATTTTAAATGATTAAAACATCGACACCATCGTGTCAATTGATTAATATCCGCGAGGGAGAGAGAGCAAGACAGCGCTCGTGTTGTTTGAAGACGGTGAGCGTGCGGCTCTCGCTCTCTCTCTCTCTCTCTCTCTCTCTCTCTCCCTCTCGTGCACGCACGCTCTCTCTCTCTCTCTCTCTCTCTCTCTCTCTCTCTCTCCCTCTCGTGCACGCGCTCTCTCTCTCTCTCTCTCTCTCTCTCTCTCTCTCGCGCGCTCTCTCTCTCTCGCGCGCTCTCTCTCTCTCTGCACTGTCAAAACTTTCACTCTATGATGGTTAAGCGGTGCAATTAATCCGCGAATCACATTCGCCAAGGGCCGGGGAGCAGCTGGCCCGTACAGTTAATGAATAACGGATCAACTACGACAGCCTACATCGCACATCCTGCGATGTGACTATCGTGGATTCGTACATCGCGATATTGATGTTTAAACGACACATCGTGCAGCCCTAACACACATACAGAAGTACCTACAACACACCAAAAATGACCACACCTATCAGTGGGTGTAACAACAAAGCAGATCCTCATGTTCTCTACATTTTCATAATAATGACCAAAAATTGAAGCCAAATATGCAGTTCCAAAAATGCCCCGGGCTAATTTTCTATAAAGCAGCTTCAGCCAAATTATTAGGGAGTTTGTTTTTAGAATCTCTTCTCAAGGCCAATAAGAGTAGATCATACTACTCTACATGAATCAGAAGAAATTCTTCACTCCAGACAGAAGACCAGCTACCTTAATGAAACCATCAAACACAATCAAAGTAATGAGTTGGATCCCTCAAACAACAAACACATTTGTCATCACTACGAGTGAACATATAAAAGTGTGAGACTTGCTTGGGTGATCAAACGCTTCGGAGCCTGTGAGGCAAAAACTGCAGTGAAATCTCAACATCTGCCTGAGAGCTCAAAGGGCCCAATTAAAAAAGTCAAAACATAATCAAAAGGAATGTGTCTGGTGAGCAGGGGACTGTGGCAAACACACACTTCAGTCTTGAGGGAATTAAAATGCAATTCATGGGTACATTCGAAAAATGTTGTACAGATTGCATGAATCTGATTCTGCAGTCAAAAACACAGCTGTTTTTTATGTAATCATTACAACTGCTTACTCAAATCTACTGATGATCTCTCAATAAATGCTGAGACCATGGTGGTCTGCAAATGTCCAAAATAAATGATCAAAGACAGGTATATTAAATTTCATAACATTGGCAGAATTTGAAAACTAAGATTGTGTTTCTTATCAAAAGTAACAAGCACAGAGCTCAGTGCGATTATTGAATGGCATGCGCACTACAAATTCTGTTTATTGAAGTAAAAACAGCACAGGCTAAAAGATAAATTCTTGGTATTCATAAATCAGTATCAATTCATCAAAACAATGAAGAAACAATATTTTTTGACCCAGTCCTAGCACTATTATAATTGAATCCCTTTGTTTTGCTTGGTCAGTGGCAAGGAACATATTAGAATATCTAATACAACGACAGCTTTAAGTATGGAATGATATTGCGGACATTATTCAAAAGGCATTGCAAATTGTATTTGCAATTGCGTTTTCAATTTGTGGACGCATAAAATGTGACATAATCCAAACGCAAATGCAAATCGCGCATTACCGTTTTCATTTTCGATTAAGTGAATGCACAGTGTCTGCCAAATTTAAAATGGAAATGCAAAGTCCGTTTGCAATTGTGTTTCCCATATCTTACGAGCTATGAGCCTGTCATGTTTAAATAGCAATATTAATTACCACCATTGCCTTTTCACTCTCTCTGCACTGTGCATGTAAACTGCCAAAACTCAAATGGAATCGCAATACCTTTTGCATTTGAATTTCCAACATCTACACGGAAACCTGTCAATCAAGTGACAGGGGTGGGGCCCTTTTATTGGGCGTGTTTGCATTGGGAAGTGACGATCGTACTAAAATGTACCATGTTTTTACTAGGGTAAATATGAGTTAACGATAGTGTTTATAATTAAGCCACAGTAGCCACAAATGTACAGTTGTCTGAGACGTTATGAAATGTTCTTTAACATCATGAACCATAAAATGTAGTCAGTGTTCTGCTATTGTTTATTTTCATAATAGGTAAACACAGGCCACAAGTTAACACGGTCACATTTCCTTGATTCAGCAGCTGCACGATGTAAAGCCGAGAGTCCTGTCTTGAATCTAGAGATCTGGTGCTGATTCAGTGTAGCTTGGTAGTTCAGTGGTTAGTGACTGACTTCTCTCACGGCATACCGTCTTTTGGCGCGTGTTCGAAACCCGGGCCGACACAGACGTTCTTTATTTTTTTGTTTATCCTACTAACTTCAGCATTTTTTGCATTTGCGTTTGGATTATGTCACATTTTATGCGTCCACAAATTGAAAACGCAATTGCAAATACAATTTGCAATTCCTTTTGAATAAAGTCCGCTATATCATTCCATATTTAAGAGACCAATCACAAGCATTTGCCAACCTGTTCTATTGGCAATGAATCAGTAAGCAGTAGTCCTAATTTGGCTAGCACCTAGAATTTTACCTTATTAATATTCATGAGCCGGGATAATTTTTATAATTATTTTATGCTGCTTCGCCACTGTTCTAAACGCAGACTGGTGAGGACACTAAGCATCCAGACTAAATAACACACAAGATCCTGATCCTGTCCTTGGGCTAAACCTGTTCCAATCCTGCAGTGTAAGTGCTGAAGCTGATGTGATGGACACAGAGAACACCATAATAAGACATTTGACACAGTAAGCTGGCTATTGATTTTGAGCCATTGGTCACTCCATATACAGATCTGAGGGACTGTACATCTAACTGCTGTTGCTTGGAAATCACCTGCAGATTATATATTATATATTGGCTATGCATAAACCAAATTCTTTACTGAAACATGTCAAATAGCCTAGATATTCTTCTAAAAAGAATCTTTTGTTTTCCACAGAAGAATTAAAGGCATGCAGGTTTTGGGAGCATGAGGGTGAGTAAATGATGACAGAATTCCTTTAATACAGGATGAAGTCAAGTTGCAAAGCTGGTGGCTGTCTGGGGATGTGCTCTAGTGTCAGATGGCCATTACTTATTCAAAAGGATAGAACTAGTTCAGAATGAGGGCCTGAGAGAGAAGTGATATCATTTAGCTGCTTACTCTGGCAGCAATAGAGCCGAGATCTCTGCATCTGTCTAAAATCCATAATCAAAGCAGACAAGGTGCTTCTTAAAGGGATAGTTCAACCAAAAACTGAACATTCTGTCTGTCCTCATTTACGCACCCTCATGTTGCTCCAAACCGTTCTTTTTTTCAGTGGAACATAAAAGAAGATATTTTGCGGAATGTCTCAGTGTAAAAAAGTCAAAGGTCACCAAAAAGGTTTGGTTACCAACCAGTGTTAATTTCGTTAACGAAGACGACGACGGAAAAAATTCATTATCGAAAATTTTTTATGTGACTAAGACAAGATGTTGACGAGCTAAAAATAATATCTGATGACGAAATTCTGACGTTCAAAATGAATCCTATAAGCCAGTGGTTTTCAACCTGTGGGCCGCGATGGTATTGCAGGTGGGCCGCCAATTACTAATAAAATAAATTATAATATATTTCATATATATATAATTAAATAACAAAAAATAAATATTAAACTAACTATGCTTCCACTATTCGAGCTTGCTGATTGGTTTAAGAATAAACCAGCAATTTATCTTAGATATTTTTGCTGCATCTGCTACAGAACAACAAATTCAAACATGCATAAATGCTGTCAACATGTCTACCCGCTGCCTAGCTCTGCCTGGATCTGGTTTTCCCGTTTTGCTGGGTGGTGCCAGTCCAAGTTATTTTCTGTTCATTGCCAGTTCATTCTAGGGCTATGCGATTAATAGAAATCGTCATAAAATAACGATTTGAGCCTGCGCGATTTCTAAATCGCTTTATAGCACGATTTTCCGCGGCCCTGACCTCCCGCAGTATGCTATCCGATCCAATTAGAATCAGAATGCAGAACTCCAGGATCACACACTGTCTGTGGTGCGCCTTTTTTCCGAGCCCATGTTGACAGATCAGAGCATTCACACTGCACGTGGTAAAAGGCTAGAAATAAAAATGTGCGAAAATAATTCATATCTAGCACATGAGCATAGAGAGAAATGTGAGTGCACAGGACGCAGTTTAAGTGAGAGGAGACATGTTTTAAGTGCGCACACTCTCTCCGGGTGAGAGCAGCGTGTATCTGAGCCATCACGTCTGGTTTTGTGACAGAGCAAAAGGAAATCTGCATGCGAGCGGAGAGATTCGCACTCGTGCATTATTTTAATGTGCTTTCGCGTTACATTAATGTGCTCTCTCTGTTGCTTCTGCACCGCACACACAAACTGTATATATTTATATTTTATTTATTTATTTTTCCATAAGTCTATAAATGTTGTTACACCTTTACTATAGTGATTATTTTGACTAATGTCTGTTCTAGAGACGTTACAACAAGCTCTAATTGGTTTTCTTTTGGGAATATGTTTCAAATTCATCCTGAATGCATTTATGAAGGTAAAGCATATATGTGTGCATCAGAATTGTGATTAAAATCGAAATAGCAAAACTGATCAAAGAAACGCGATGTTTTTATTTTTTTTATACAGTATATTTTTTTTGTCCATATCGCACAGCCCTAGTTCATTCAATAAATACAGTTAACAATCTAGCTTCTGAGTACTAAGTTATTAACCCAACAATAGAGGGGTCAGTTATTTATTTATTTTTTTGCAGTGGCCCACGCAAACATATATGTTTGGTTGTGTGGGCCGCGAGTTGAAAAAGGTTGGGAACCACTGCTATAGGCTATTGTTCTTCAAAATGTGCGTCCCTGTCATTGGATTGCGATCGGATAAGGGCCGTTTGCATATCTAGTCAGTATAGCAGCCGCAGTGGATGGATAGACTAATAAAAAAATGCAAACTAGTGATCTGAAACAATGGCCTCAGAGCACTCGAAGGAGTAGGGATGAGGGGACCAGACATCCCGTTTTGCCCGGGAGTCACAATTCTAAAATTTTATATAATATAATAATAAATATTATAATATAATATTTATAATATTTTTATAAGTTGCTCCTTTTTCACTTCTGTTAAAGGGATACTTCACCCAAAATTGAAAATTCTCATAATTTATAGGGATGCACCCGTTGACCGGCCATAAATCGGAACCAGACGATTTTTGCTTGAAATACGCGATCGGCAATTGGCTGGTTTTTAGTCTTTTTTCAGCCGATTTTTCCGGAAGTGCACCCACGTGCACAGACTACATTGTAATCATTTGCTATCATGTCATTTGTGTGGAGTATTTCGAAATCTGTGCGCAGGACACGGGCAGCCGTTCAGCACTGGAAGCGCAGAGCTACACGTCTGAAGCACAGATAGCAGGAAACGAACAGCCTACTGAACAAAATAAGAGCCCCTTTCCTGTTCTCACTGAAGTTGTGCGAGTGTACTGTACCTGTCCGTGCCCTGCACAAGTGGAGACAGTGAAGGGATGTTCAGATCAACTTCTCGCGTGTTGGATGAGAAACAAAACGGACTAAACTGTGACAAAACTGAAACTTTTTTTTTTGCATACACGTTTGAACAGCCAGCAGTAAACGTCAGTTCTGTATAGGATGATTATTTTTATTTTACCTTAAAATTACATCGACTTAATTTGATTTAAAAGTCACCTGCTGTAGCACAATGAAAAAAGCTGCTTCATTCATCCAATTCATCCAACATCTATATTTTTTAACTTGAGACAATAGTTATTTTTCATTTTTTTCAAGTAAACATTATAGATGTAAATCATTACCCCAATTTTTTTTTTTATTGGATGAATGAAACACTTTGCATCTTTGTTTTATTCGCACCAACATTATTTGATTTTAACATTTTGGAATAATTTATTTATTTTATATACTTTTATTTAGTCTCACTGGTAAAGACCTTTTTTTTTTTACCAAATTGAAAAAATAAAACAAAAACTGAATGCTGAGTAAGAAAGATCTTATTGAATGTGCGTTGATTAGGGCTGGGTACCGAACTTCGATGCCTTTATGGTATCGAACGAACAACTTCGATACTATGAGTATCGAAAAATTATTTCTCTTTCGGTGCCAAATTTCGGTTCCAAAAGCTAAGCGGCCGTTTTTTTTTTTTTTTTTCAAGCGGCTGTGTCTGTATGAGCTTGTAGCATACGTGCATGTAAGGACCTAAATTTGCCGTGATTGGCTGTCTACCACCATGTGACGTGACGGGGAGGATTTCTGAAGATACTCGCAGTCACACAACACAAGTGTAGTTGTTTTTTCTCAAAACGTTTCCGTTTTACAATGCCAAAGAGGTCTAAAGTGTACAACGTGAATCAAGTTAAGAATTTTACATCACTATTCACGATAGCCCATCGGACTGGAAAACACAATAGACCCAGGACGTGGGGATAACGATTTTGCGAGCCCTGCACCTCAGATCTATCCAGTTTGTGAAACACTGGTTTCCACACTGGTTTCGTTAAACAAAATAAATTATTATTTTAAAAGATTGACTCAAAAGAATCATCGGTTCACTAATCGGATCATGAACTTGTATTTTTTTTTCAACGGAGGATCAGTTGCCCTATTGGTTAAAATCCCCAAACTGTTTACTTAAATATTAAATTAATAAATGACATCAAAACAGGGGCGTTTGCGTTAAGATGTGGTGGGCTGCTGTGGGCCAGAAAGTCCAGGGCAACTTTTTGATCCCAGTCCGCCCCTGAATGGCGCACCCCTATCCAAAAAGTACAACCAGTTGTTTTTGAACCCAATTCAAAAACAAAAGCTAAATACTTTTGTTTGTTTGTATTGAATGTAGGCTACTTATTGTGCAGTTACTGCCGTTAATTTCAGATGGTTAATGTTTATTGTTTTCAATAGCCAAAAGCCAGTTTGGCCTATTAAATACCAAATAAACATCTTGTTTATGCATACTTTCCTTCTTTCTTGTTTGTTGCTCAAAGAAAAAAAGAAATCAGAAATCGGTATCGGAATCTGCCATGAAAAATCATGATCGGTGCATCCCTAATAATTTATTCAAGATTTTCCAAATTCAGTCCTTGATTCAAATTTCTCATAAGCTTAATTGATTTGGTCTAAAGAGAGAAGAATTAATAATTATTTTAATTTGAAAACTACATATAAAATAGCTACCAAAATAAATTTTGGTAACTACAGTTTGGCTAAAACTACTGACTAAAAGTTATGACTAAAAGTTGACAAAAATGCAATGACTTTTTTTCTACTAAAACTAGGAAAGACTCAAATGACTAAAATGTGACTAAGACTATTAAGCATTTTCGTCTCAAGACTAAGACTAAGACTAAATCAAAAACGCCTGCCAAAATGAACACTGTTACTAACATTATTCAAAATATTGTCTTTTGTGTTCCACAGAAGAAAGTCAAACAGGTTTTGAATTTTTTGGTGTAGTGTCCCTTTAACAGTTGAGTCAAAGGGTCTGGATTCAAAAGAGGCTTTTTGACCTCTCTTACCGTTTCAAACTCATGAAACAAAGTGACTAACAACTGACACTCAAATCAACACAGAGGGCTCAGGAAGGCCATCTGCTTGGATCCCAGTCAGTCTTTGATGGTAAAGTGCAACATAAGGCTAAGACAAATGCAGAGAGGATGAGACCATCTACAGCCCTACAGACAGACTCTTCATGTTCCCCGCCACTAATGAGGATCAGATGAGAAACATGATACACCACAACAGCACACCCACACACACGCACAACACAAAAAGACCTCCACTTGATGCCTGTGGTAGGTAAAGATCTAAATTATAATACCTTCAAAATATTGTATGAACTATAATATAGTGATGTTATTTTGAAATGTATTTCAAATGCAGACATATTGAGACGATTATGATACTTAAGGTACTTTAAATAATGATAATACAGAGCTTTATTAACTTAAACGTTCTTAATAAAAATCCAGTATTTGAAGTGAGCTCTGATTATGAATGGAGAAAAAGAGACTAAATCATTCTGTGGTTCAGCCAGAGAACACAAAAGCCATCAAGAGAACCCATCCACCAGAAAGAAAACAAAATCCCCCATTTCTCTCACATACTTTCTTTTGATTAAAGGACAGAGCGATATAAACAGCCATAATGTATGTTAATTTTAGACAGAAGGAACACATTGTTTCTAGCCACTTTGGTGTTTAAATACACAAAGGCGAAAACGATAAAACATAAGGCAGACTGTTTAACCGACCAATCAGATTAACTGTTCAGATAGAGCAGGTTGAAGGACACATCACAGTTTTCAATGGAAAGTTTATGAGGGAAAAACAGTCAAACTATCACAAAACTTGAGCACATAAGCAAAGTCCATCATCTTCTAACTACACACCCAGGGGAAACCCCTCACTGCGGGGACTCTTCTCAGACTGACAATGCTTTTTCCTTACTTAAAGGGATAGTTCTCCCAAAAATTTCAATTCTGTCTTTTACTCACCATCATTTTGTTTTAAAGCCTTAAGACTTTTGTTCATCTTTGAAACACAAATGAAGATGTATTTAATAAAACCTGAGATTTCTGTCAATTCATTTAAAGTCCATTCACCCAAAACTTTAATGATTAAAAACTAATCATAAAATAAATCCATATCTTATTGAGAGAATGATCGCTTTATATGATGAACACATTAGGCTTTTATTCACATATTAAAAGTGCTGATCAATGGAAATATGGATATTGATCAGATCACATCAAATATGGTAAATGGATCCTAAAAGGTGCTTGCTTGATGTCTAGGGAAAAGGGTGAGATTTGTTCTCGCACACTAAACAATTACAGTGAAGCTCATGAAAATTTGTAAATTAAATATGTTCATGATATAAAATGTCCATGTTTCAATTAAACAGCTTAATTCATATGGAATAATTTTGTAATCTCTTTATGAACTTTTCAAGGTATTACAGTTTTACTACAAGAAAACTACAAGACCAGAGAGTGTGTATGCTCCCAGTCCCAAGAGGAACTATCACTAAGCTTGCGAAAAAGCCTCACTCCACTGGAAAATGGAGAGACAGTGATTTTGTCTTTTTAAATCTCACATGATTAATTAGGGTCCTATTATGCTCTTTTAAAAAGTCTTGATTTTGTTTTGGGGGTGTACTAGAACAGGCTCTCGTACTAGGTTGTTCGAGAAACAAAAAAAAAACATTATTTTACACATATTTTACATTACAACAACACCTCTCTCCCCAGTCTGGCATGAATGGCTCAAATAGTTCCTGTATCATATGAAGGCCCGCCTTCTGAAATATGAAGTGTGCTGTGATTGGTTAGCTGGGCCAGTGT
Source organism: Carassius carassius (assembly GCF_963082965.1). Lineage (NCBI taxonomy): Eukaryota > Metazoa > Chordata > Actinopteri > Cypriniformes > Cyprinidae > Carassius > Carassius carassius. The sequence continues at coordinate 17,270,738 of NC_081756.1, read as the reverse complement.
ATGTTTTGATTGGCAGCACTCGGCGCCTGGTCGGAAATGTCATGCCCCTTACCAAAGTTGCCTGTGGGCTTGAGTGTAAATATTGCGTCAAATTCAAATCAATTTGAGCGTGATTTAAACCCGGATGAATCTAACCACTCTAAGTTCGTCTGTCTTGGGAAAGCTAGCATGTCACCAACATAGTGATAACACCCGTTGCCTTCTCTAGTGCAGCTCAACCAGGTCTTGTCCCATTCGTCTGTATTTGTGATATCACAAATCCTGGAAAATATGCTTTGTAGTCAAAACGAGTCGTTTGTTGTAGTTTTTAAAAAGTGATTTCTGTTAAATAAAATATCTAATAAATTAGCATATTAATGAGCTTTGTAACTTTGCAGATCTTTTTCATGTCATCTGAAGACACCTTGGCGACTTTAAGATGATTTTATCTAAAGAAACAGCCCTTCTAATACAACTATTAAACTTAGGGCTGACGCCAGCTCAAAATAAAGCCTTGTCATGGTTTTCTCATCTATGCTCAGCAGTACAACGGAACAATACAAAAGTGTTCTAACATTTATGAGCGCTCTATATCTGCCAGTCCCATTCCAGATATCATCCAGTCAAGGCTGAAGCCTTCAAAACCTCTTAAACTACTATAATCATACTCAATATCTGGCAAAATATTAAAGAATGTCTGCAAAACTTATGGTTTGGGTTCTGACTTGAACTTGAAGAGAAAGTTCAACCAAAAAATAATTGTAATTTACTCTCACTCATGTCATTCCAAATCTGTATGACTTTCTGTCTTCAACACAAAAGATGATATTTTGAAAAACGTTTCCACTGTTTTTTTTGACCATTTTGAAAAATGCAATAAAAGTTGCCATTTCGGACCCCATTGACTGTCACTGCATGGATGTTTTCAAAATGGCCAAGAGTTTAAAATGTGCTTCAAAACTATATCTTTTGTGTTTGCCAGTCAAAGAATTCTGGATAAATTATCCTATTAAAGTTGGGTCTTGAAGTGATCTGAAAGTTTTGGACAATATTTTATCGAGACACATCCAAATTCTTTAACGTTACAGGCTTTGAGGGGCCCAATTCCAGTTGCAGTCTAAATGAAGGTCAAGCTGCAAATCTCTAGGCTTGTGTGGACTCAGAGAGGGGCCTCTCTAATAATCACTCATAGGCTGCCACAGCCCTTCCTTCTCAAAGCCACAGACCACTGCTATGGTGCATCTGGCAGACTGCTTATGGGCCTGGGGTGCAAGCTAATTGGCCACAGGAAGGCACAGAAAATCCAATGATGTAGTGCATTTATTCCCAGCTGGACTGGCCCCTATTACAGGGCCAAAAGGTGACTTATAAGCACTCTGAAGCCGGCATGAACAGTTGTTTCTACAGTAAGGAGAGCAGGGGGGGTCGTCATGGGCCCCTGAGACAACTTCCTTTTGACACATTCTATCAGACTTCCTTCCTGCAGCTCCAACTTCAAAATGCCTCAAGATCTTTATCGAAAAAAATGCCTGCAATACAACACACAGGTCCAGGTAAACAATAGCAATCAGAAATACACAGCTTTTGGAGATTGTTTGCCCCATTGACAAGAATTTACAGTCTAATTTGCAACAAATGAATGTGCAAGGAGCTGCCTGTCAAAAAAACAAAACAAAAAACGATGAAGTTTCCACTCTAAAAACGTTTCCCTCACGTCTTTCTAAACAGCTAGTGTGGTCTTGACAAGGCTTAACTTTAGCACTGAAGTCACCACCATAATAAACAGTGCAGAGACACAGCTGGAGAAGTGACAAAAGAACTTTTGAAAAAAAGGCCTCAAAGGCTGACAAAATATTAGCGGAGTGCAAACACAGTATGCTTGCCCAGTGCTATCTGAATAGTTTGCAGACCAATGCAAAATCGGTGACTATTGCAATATGTCAAAACGTCACCAGTGATACGGAGCCTGAAGCTGTAATGTGGAAAGAATATTGGTGCAATTATTAACACAAGTGCCGGTTCATAACAGGACACAACACTCTTCACACATGAATGAGGCAATTCTTAATAGAAGATTTATACTCCAATCCCACACACATAAATTACAGTGGAAAAAGAGGAAGAAAAATAGAGAGTCCAGTTATCTGGTGACAATATGTAAGAATGCAGTGTTTCTTATCACAGATCCTAATCCAAACCCCATGCATCAAATTCAGAGCTGACAGAACTTATCCTCCCATCTTGGAAAACGAATACTTAAGCCAGTCACTTCCCAATGAAAAGCCAGTGTTGACTTTATAGTTCACCCAAAAATGAAAATTTTTTGACCACTGACACTCCTAATGGAGATTGTAGATAGAGTGTCAATGGTCCATTTGAGAGAGGTAGTGGTGATGAACTTATAAGTCTGCGTCACGCTCTGGCTGTTGAGAACATGCTCAGGACAGTTTGGGCATTGCGGTGAATCAGAGGTAAAAAAATGGTATAAATAATGTTCAGTTTCTTGCACAGACCTATAATTTATCGTCACGAGCCGCAGGGTTTAATTTGGTTTTGTTTGTGTATGTTTTTTTGACTCTCAAAGCTGTGATTTCCCATTCACTTCCATTATATGGCTGACAGATTGCAACTGTTTGTGTTCTACTGAAGAGACAAAATCACCTACATCTTGGATGCCCTGGGGGTAAGCCAATGCCAATGAATATCAAAAAATATAAAATGGTGATAAAGTATATTTACGTTAAAAAAAAAACAAATACTAGGATTAATTTACTTCGTCGGGCCTTTAGACCAAATGCAGGCACTCCATGGTGCAATTTAAAACTGACTTAGTAGATGTTTTCCGACCAATAAACTTTTAAGTGTAAATCATGCAATGTTTTGTCTCTGCAGGTAATATGTGCTTCAATTTAAATCAAATACACTGATAAAAAAAAGAAAAAAAGTGAAAGTAGAGTAAAAAAAAAATCCCCTACACTTTCACAAACTTTTGAGACTCCAACAGCACACTTGCACGGAACACACCGACACACGTCACATCACAGAAATGCTAATCATGAGCTTAACTGCCACTTCCAATTAGGGGTTTTCACAGATAAATCCTGACCCTCAACGTGACTTTACAAAACAGCCAGAGAATGTGTAACTGTATCTGATGCCAAGGATTATCAAGAGGTGTAATACAATTTCTGTGGTTGCACAGACCTCAGAGCTGGCCTTAATTATCACCATGGGGGTGTGAGGTACCTCAAGAGACCTGTCATAGGACAATAAGCTCTACTTCAACAGTCGCATTTCGGTTTCGGGCTGATCTGCTATCAAAGAATTTGTATTTCACAGTCAGAGATGAATCAATCATTTAGGAGGAACAGATCTCCTGTAGCCACATGCCTGAGCTGTGAGAAACACTTCAGCCAGAGCTAGCTTTCCAAAACTATCACAACGAATACAGACCATGAAATCGCGAGGAGACAGGGAAACAGAAAAGACAACGTGGAGATTTTAAAGGTGAGGTTCGGGGACGGGTGTGGACCACCAGAATGCTTTTAACAGGCATTACACTGACATTCAGTCATTTAGCATGAACTGTCAATTTAGCATGCAAGCTGCATTTCTGAGAAAGGCGCAAAGCCCTCAAAATAAAAATAAATGACCATATAAACCTTTAATGGTTTGATTTAGCTACACTACGTGAAAAAGTAATGCTCGTGAAGCGAAAACAAGGATGTGGGATTCATATGCGAGCAGATTCTCACAATCAAAAAGCATACATGATCACGTACACAAAGCCCTATATGATCACTAACGTTGTAACTCTCGTTCTCCCGCTTTCTCAGTCTATGTGCAGCCTGCAAGAAGACGGCACGAGACGTCTGAAAATGTGTGGTCACCATAGCAACCACTCACACTAGTGGTTATCTTTTCAGTGAAAAGAAACGAAGGGGCAACAGTGCTTTTTCACCTTCCATCTGTCTGGCTAGCTACTTCCATGCTTGGGCGCTACGATCAGTGAAGCGAATATCTTGAGGAGGGAGGCTCGATGGCTTACAGAGGTATTTCACAAAGCAATCCACCATCTGCTGACCACTGCCAGACTGACAGTTTAAAGGGAAGGGGAGTTTGGCAGGTCTGACCTCCAGACCAAAACAAGACGTGTAATTAAATCAAGCTGATGAAGGCCGTCGAGTCGACATACCTGAATACAGAAAGGTCTCCAAAACAAGTGCACTGCTGGACCAAGATCACAAATTCATGTGCAAATTAAAAATAAGAATAATAATCTGTGTTCTGTTTTCTTTGCAGTTTACATTTTCTTGCTGTTCTTGTAGTGATACATAAAACAGTAATGCACAATAATATATACTGGTACCATAACAGCTTTTGGCAGATAATGGATATTTGATTGATATATTAAAGTTATTTAATGGTGCTCATGTTTTTACATTTAGACTACCTTTGCTATCACCTCACCCTTATTATAGTTAATTTTTAAAAACACTAATAATATCATAACAGTTCAAATGTAGTCTTCAGCAAATCTTAAAATGAATATACATTTATACTATAGGGACTATTGTAATAACATGATGCTTAAAGTCACTTGTTATATTTAAAATGATCGATTTTAGCTTTTAGTTGTGTTTATTTAAACAAACTAAAATAAATAATATATGTTATATTGGCCATTTATGAATAATCTTCATTCAGCGCTTTTCCATAAAATGACAATTCATAGGGACGACATTTATTAAGCTCCAAGAATCACCATACACCATAAAATAGTCAACAACCAATTTGTGCATTGACTTTGTTGAATTCTAAAGCCTCACAATAGTTTTAAAAGATTGAGATTAAAGACTCAATTACTTGTTAAGTCTGGCGCAATAAATAATTAATAAACGACTCACTGGAGGGGAACACTGTCAGTAAATAATGAAAGATTTCCATCTTCCACAAAGCTATCATATGGGCTCAAAAGACTTGAATGATGAAATGACACAAACAATAACTAAATGTTAAATTTTGGGTAAATTTTTTTAAGGAATTCCGAAGACAGACGGACATTTTATGCACCAAGACATCTGGTCCTGACAACATAGCTGGTCATTGCAATTGCAGTTGGGATGGTCGTGGTTAGGGCGGCTACAGGGCCAGGCTCAGCGTGGCCTTGACTGTTCGTCTTTTCATGCAGTGATGCAGAGAAGGAAGAAAAAAAATCATAATCTGTGGGTGACCATAGTGCTCCAGATTTGGGATTCTAAAACATTCCTTAAAAAAAAAAAACGACAAACACAAGAGACAAAAACAATCATTGTGAAACTCCAGTCCCAAATGTACAATACATGCCTTATTTCCCCAACTCTTTCCTCACGTAATTTACAAATCATCCTTTAGATTGCATGCGTGTGTTTTTAGGATGCAAATCAATATTCCTGAATAACTATAAATTTGTGGATAAACCTCCTCTGACAGCTATTAGGGGATATAACACCAAAATGTATTTCTCTGTAGTCACGGATAGATCTGTTATTTCGTGTTGAAATAGTGAGCATGGCTGTGGCTTTATGGAACTTGTGTGACCTCCAGTTAACACTGTTTTAGTGTAGAGGAAGCCCCCAATTTTCTTTCTTCTAACCTGTTTTACAACTGAGCATTAAATGGGGACAACCCAGCCCAGAGGAAAACAGATGTCATGGTCTTAAAAGCCCTGTTTTTCTGTCATTATCCAGTCACTGACAACGATTTGTACTGTAAGATGGACATAGGGAAACAATTGCATTACGGGCCTTTTGTGAACTAGATAACACCATATTCTTTCAGAAAATAATATATTGTTAAAAGCACAACTCCTCGAAAGTTTACATTTGAACTGCTTTGAGTCACTCTGCTACATTTAAGTTTACCATACAACATGAATGAATGACTGCTAAGTGGACTTTGTTTCAAATAGTGCAACTGTAAACTTGTATTTCGAGTCAATTTATCGCTTACTTGTTTACTTTAAGACCATAAAAACAATACTAATATGAGCTCTGATGCTAAAACGGTAATAGAAAGTCTAAAAACAATGAAAACTCAATGAACTTTCCCTTTTTAACCTCCAGAACAGTTGTAATTCACACAGGATCTAGTCACTACATTTCCAACGACGTGACTCAACGCAACAAGAGATGCTATTTGTAACAGCACCACATCAGCTTCAGGGTAAACAGCGTAGCAATTCACAGGGAAACTGCATATTTGGGAGGTTCAGCATGTCCAAAACGACGTCTCCGTGCACATTACTATCGTGTTGAATGTCACTCGACACCGCTGTTCGGATAACTCCCAACAATACATCTGGAATCATGCCGTGTCCGTTAGCACATGCACATACCTGAACAACACAAGAAAGAACATGGAAGAAAATCCTCCAGCGTGTGTTGAAGATCCCTGTCTTTCCCATACAATCCCCCGAGTTCAAATCCACCGTGAATATTCCAGCAGGAATTTTCCCACCGAATGGAAGATCAATGTGAGCAAAGGATGGAAGGGGAGGGATGACCGAACAGAACGGAGGCGGCGCCTTCACCGTCACCAAACTTCCAGCCTGGAAGCTATTCCTATGCATTCCTATTCCTATGCAATAGACTGTATTTTGCCAAAAATATGTGAGATAGGCCTAGCTGAATATACAAAAACGGCAATAAATGTTTAGGCTATGAGTAAAGCCTGACATTCTGTAGGAATTCATTTCATATAGAATTTCATTAAAAATATTTCATTTAAATGATAGTAAGAAAAAATCTAATTTACTGTTATAGAACTGTGGGGTGGCAGAGGGAGTCTGTCAGTGAGACTGGACAGAGGCGTCATGCCCATTCGAAGTGAGGGGGCACGTGCCCCCTCAGATTTCTGAGCCAAGTGGATTTTAAATGCAGCTTCCAAACGACAACAACAACAACAAAAAAATTGCCGAATATAATTTTTTTTATATATTTGATACATTCACAGCGGTGAAATTAGATCGTTCAGTGCACAGCATCAACTGCTACATTCAACACGCTACAACGCTTCATGATAACCAATCAGAAACTATTCTGTTGCGCTTATGGATGCAATGGCCAATCAGAGACGTCCAGAAGAGTCATCACTGAAATGCAGTGTTTTGTTTACTTGCTTGCTGACTAAATTATTTAGCGAATTCTCTCATCAGAAACAACAAAAAGTGCAGATGTGCGTACGAATGTAAGTAAGATATTCGTTTCATAATGTAAAGTGCTTCAGTGATTTTAATGGGAGTTTTTCAGAGTGCCTGAACTCTGGCTAGACTGAATGAAAATGTTTTTTGATAATGTAAATGTTCTTTACTCTCTGTAAAATGAAAGTGTTAAAATAAGTAACTTACAATATTGTTATAAAAATTTACATTAAATGCAACTTCAGTTGTATTAAAAATATTTTATGGCATGATATGGCACTTAAGTAAAAAGTCGGGTTTTTATGTGTAGTTAATAGATTACACTACTTTTCCATATATTGATCAAATAACAATCTATAAAGGTGCAAAACGCGTTTACCTACACATATTTGAGAAACGAGATATTTCCTGATATATTAAGCATGTTTGGAATTGTTTTGAATAAAAAGGAAAAATAAATAAATAAAAAAAACATAAGCCTATATCAGTTATACAGTGCTTTCGTAGAATGACTTATACACCCTTATACATAAGGCCCTTATACACTTATACATAAGGATATGAGTGTTCAAGTGCTCTAGTATACCCTGTTCCCCCTGGGGGAGGGTCCTCGCAGGGAAGTCGTGGCCTAATGGTTAGAGAGTCGGACTCCCAATCGAAAGGTTGTGAGTTCGAGTCCCGGGCCGGCAGGAATTGTGGGTGGGGGGAGTGCATGTACAGTTCTCTCTTCACCTTCAATACCACGACTTAGGTGCCCTTGAGCAAGGCATCGAACCCCCAACTGCTCCCCGGGCGCCGCAGCATAAATGGCTGCCCACTGCTCCGGGTGTGTGCTCACAGTGTGTGTGTGTGTGTTCACTGCTCTGTGTGTGTGCACTTCGGATGGGTTAAATGCAGAGCACAAATTCTGAGTATGGGTCACCATACTTGGCTGAATGTCACGTTTTTTCACACACCCCCCACCCCCCAAATGTGCCCCCTCAAAAATCATGAATGCATGACGCCCCTGAGACTGGATTCATTTAGAGCAAGTCACTAGAGAATGGGTGGAATACAAATTCAAGTTTTGTAGAAAGAATAGGATCTGAGGCAAATTAAAGCATTGATTCAAGAGTTAGAACACATTCACACACAGATGTAGCTGTTATCATGCTATAAGGGTAACTGTCAATATGTAAACTTACAAGTTGCTGTATGTGTCTCTATAAAAAACAAAAACTTCCTGAAAATGATGTAAAAGTCCGCGAGGGGGAGCCATATCCTCAATTACAGCAGATTGTCCGCAGCAACGTCATAATAACCAGCATGGAAATCCACAAATTCTGGATGTATATAATATAAGGCTTGAAGTAAACTGAATGAACATACTGAGAACTGAAAATTAGCAAATTTTGTAAAATAATTTTGGGATTTTGGGAATTCGTTTTAAGAAATGTAATATTACTTTTCATGATGTCTAAGAACGTAGAATGTTTAAAGATCATGGACCACCTCACACTAATGGAAATAAATGACCTTATTTTTCCTTATGTGCTCTTATATTACAAAGCAGGGACACATAAGGAACGTGTCACATATGTCCTCCACCCAGCAACTGTCCCAAAATACACAAGTTTCATTCTCACAGCCAGGAAATGTTACTTCACTGTGACTTTAACTAAGCCATGACAGAATGGCCAGAGAGAGAGAGAGAGAGAGAGAGAGAGAGAGAGCAGGTAGTTTTCACTGTTTATCCTGCAATCATTAAAAATCATGTTGGATGACATTCTAGATGTTTAAATGTGAACTATGGTTTGAAATTTTGGTCACCCAGTCATACTTTAATACATATCTTTTCCATTTGGTTTCCATCTACTTGTATATGTGCGTCTAAGATACATGTGTGTTAGTCTTATGTGTCTTTTCTGAGTAACTGTGCTATAGGTCATTTACTGTGGTCTGAGAGTGGGGTTCGTGGGCTAATGGAACACCTTGAGAGAGTTGGTTTGAAGTCTGCAGAGAGCAACTGTTTCTCACAGTCGATGAAAAAGAAAGTGTTAGTGTGTGCTTAATATACAGGTTCTAGAATATGTAGTTATCATATCTCTTATTCATTCATTAATTATATCTAATCTGCTGTATTTTATCAATAGCACATTTATCTGCAAGCAACCATCCTTGTTTCTGTCATTGTCAATGGCTCACATTCGGATTTACCAGATGAGTGAGACGAGACAGTGAGATACAAATCAGCAGATCTTAATCGAGTGAGTAGATCTCAATTTAATTCAAGTTTATTTGTATAGCGCTTTTTGCAATACAAATCATTACAAAGCAACTTTACAGAAAATGACGTTTCTACAATATTTAGTAGTAGCTTATAAGTGGTGACTGTCAGTTTATGCGCATATGACAGGATTTTCCAGAAAAATAAATACAAGACGTAGTCAGCCAGACAATGAACATTATTAAAAGCAGTTATTATATGATGCAGTCACACTTGTAGCAATATTTGTTAGTTCTGTATGTTGTTTCAGGGTTAGCATCATCTGGGGTCCTCTGAGGATCAGCATCATCTCTTCTCAGGTGTTCTGGATCCAGACTGGAGCTTGTGTAAATCCTAGTTACCCGTGGCAAAACCAGAGGTGGAAAGAGTACAAAAATATTCTACTCAAGTAAAAGTACCATTACATTAATGAAATTTTACTTAAGTACAAGTAAAAGTACCAGTCTAAAAATCTACTCAAGTAAAAGTAAAAAGTAGCTCATTTAAACTTTACTCAGAGTAAAAATTACTTAGTTACATTTTAACAGTGGGAGGGAGTCAAAATGGGACAGGCCAAGAGTGTCAAACTCAGTTCCTGGAGGGCCACAGTCCTACACAGTTTAGATCTAACCCTAATTAAACACACCTGATCCAGCTAATCTAATCGTTTAGGTTTATTTGAAAACTACATGATATGTGTGCTGGAGCAGGGGTAGAACTAAACTCTGCAGGGCTACGGCCCTCCAGGAACTGAGTTTGACACCCCTGGGATAGGTCTATTAATCTCAAACTAGTTGTTTTTAATTAAACGAATCAGTTATTTAGAATAATAAAACATTTGGGCTGTTACCAGGCAAATCAGTATCAACAAACTCATCTTTTAATGCAGAGGAAATGAAGAAGATTCATTGGAAGTGGCATTTAGATGTATTACACTGTTTAGTGCAGGACAAGAATGCATTTAACCTGCAGTTACAAATGCATGAATAATGTTTTGATATACAAGACATAAAATGTTGAATACTCATTTGAAATGATAAGAAATTAATTATTTAAAAAAATCAAAAGATACTTTAAATGTGAAATTAAAATGGCCAGTATGTGTCAGCAAGTCACTGTTAATAAGTGAGTCATTGCGATTGAACCGAATCATTTAAACGGTTGATTCATTCAGGAACGAAACACTGTCACGTTGCTCAGAGACGCAAAACTGTGCTTTGGTGGCTGTGTTTGGAATTATTTTCTGTTGTAGAAATAGAGCTAAAAAGGCAATATGGTTTCTAAAACGCAAGTCTCTTAATTAACTTGTTTACTGAACTGTTATATATATATATATATATATATATATATATATATATATATATATATATATATATATATATATGTATATATTCATGATGATTTTTGGAGGAAACGATGGCATTCTTTGTGTGATTTTGATTTAATATATGAAATTATATAAATATGTGAATTTTCTGCCCCTATATCTTCAATTTTGTGATCATTCTAAATGCATTTTAGGAGACTGAATCACACAGTTAAAGAACGCACTATAAATGCGCGCGCACATCATTAAAACAAAAATAGCACACTCCTCACCACGGTCTTTTTAGCTAATTTGTGCAAAACCTCTTGCTAAAATGTCAAAGCTTCATTTTAACCACCAATGCAACGATGCAATTATTTAGCTTACCTCTACATTCTTGCGAATGGTTGATGTCTTGTCGAGATTTTATAAGCTGCTAGTTTGGTCTTCCTAGGCAAGTACAGCTTACACTGCATAATAGAGCATACATATGGCCAGGGGTTCACTTCATTTCCTTCGAGTTCAACTTCAGAATATGACGGGGATTCGTTTTCAGCGGTGTCTGCACCACTAACGCCTGTTTTGTCCGTCTGCATCTTTCTTGTGATTTTAACGCCAGCTTGCCCTCCCCATAATTTACTGACATAGTTTCCAGGGAGCGATTTTTTTTTTTTTTAATTTTTTTTTACTCAGTAATTAATGTCTTTTAAAATGTAGCGAAGTACAATACTTCAAACAAAATATACTTAAGTAAAAGTAAAATTACAGATTTAAAAAATTACTTTAAAAAGTATTAGTACACAAAAAAGCTACTCAATTACAGTAACGCGAGTAAATGTAATTCGTTACTTTCCACCTCTGGGCAAAACATACCGAGTATCATATATAGCCGAGTATCATCAGCATAACAGTGGAAACTAGGGCTGGGATAAATGATTATTTTTTAAACGATTAATCTAGCGATTATTTTTTCGATGCATCGATTAATCTAACGATTAATTTTTCCTGGCCGTTTCGATTATCTCCCCATTAATTGACTACTAACAATTTATACATGTTGATTTACATATCTGAATGAAAAAAACATGAATTCCTTAACATTGCAATATATGTTTATCTCTCTTAAAATTACAAAATAAAAGACTGACTAAGAATGCATTACTTTGCACTTGTATAGAGATAGCCTTCAATAAAACCTTGAAGCCTTGAAAACACATAGCTTACTGAAACAAGCTTACTGAACACATAGGGTCTAGCTTACTGAAAAAAAGTTCTTCTTTCAGATGAAAATAACAACAACTTGATGTCTAGCATTCAATAAAAAAGTTCACCCAAAATACTTGTTTAGAGCAATTGAAAGAATACAGTAACCAATGTAAACTTTAGGGCTTTAAGCTAATACAGAGAGTGCTTTTCCAAAAAATAAAAAATAAAAATTAACAGTGGGAGCCAGCAGCCTGTCATGGAGAAAAAAAAAATCTCCGAATGCTCCACGTGAAACTTTGGCGTTCCGCCCTTTCACTCGCCGATCAAATAAGGCTTTGACAGCCGCCAAAAAGAAAGATCAATGCAGAAAAACCCCTGGATTGGTTATATAACGTTGGACAGAATGTTGATCCGGCCATCGCGTATATTCAGCGCACATAAAATAAACGTTTTGCAAACGTTTTTTATGGAAATAAAAACAGGTCGACGAATCGATGCGCATATTTTGCGTCGATGTATTTTTTGCGTCGACGTCATCGATGACCTCGACGCGTTGTCCCAGCCCTAGTGGAAACTAATCCCGTATTTTCTAATAATATTACTAAGGGGCAACATGTATATTGAAAACAGAAGGGGACCTAGGACGGATCCTTGTGGCACTCCATATTTTACTGATGATAAATGAGATGACTCCCCATTTAAATAAACAAAATGGTATCAATCGGACAGGTAGGATCTAAACCATCTTAGAGCCTGCCCTTGAATACCTGTATAGGTTTGTAATCGATCTATGAGTATGTCATGATCTATGGTGTCGAACGCAGCACTAAGATCAAGTAAAACTAGCAATGAGATGCAGCCTTGATCTGACGCAAGAAGCAGGTCATTTGTGATTTTAACAAGTGCAGTTTCTGTGCTATGGAGGGGCCTGTAACCTGAAATTCTTCATACAGATAATTTTTTTTGCAAGAAGGAGCTCAATTGAGCAGACACAACTTTTTCTAAAATTTTAGACATAAATGGAAGATTTGAAATAGGCCTATAATTTGCCAGTTCAGTAGGATCTAGTTTTGGTTTCTTAATAAGAGGCTTAATAACCGCCAGCTTGAATGGTTTTGGGACGTGACCTAAAGATAACGAGTTAATAATATTGAGAAGCGGTTCTTCGGCTACAGGTAACAACTCTTTCAGTTTTTTAGTGGGTACAGGATCTAATAAACATGTTGTTGGTTTAGATACAGTGATAAGTTTATTTAGCTCTTCCTGTCCTATAGTTGTAAAGCACTGCAGTTTATCTTTGGGTGCGATGGATGAAACTGAAGTGTTAGACGCTGTTGAATTTAAATTCGCTATTGTATTTCTAATGTTATCTATTTTATCAGTGAAGAAATTCATAAAGTCATTACTATTAAACGTTAATGGAATATTTAAATCAGGTGGCATCTGGTTATTTGTTAATTTAGCCACTGTGCTAAATAAAAACCTTTAATTGTTTTGGTTATTTTCTATGAGTTTGTGTATATGCTCTGCCCTAGCAGTTTTTAGAGCCTGTCTATAAGCTGGACATACTGTGTTTCCATGCAATTATAAAAACTTCCAAGTTAGTTTTTCTCCATTTGCGTTCAAGACTACGAGTTTCTTTCTTGAGAGAGTGAGTATTACTGTTATACCATGGCACAGTACATTTTTCTCTATCCTTTTTCAATTTGATGGGGGCAACAGCTTCTAATGTATTAGAGAAAATAGTGCCCATGTTGACAGTCATTTCGTCTAATTCATGTGTATTTTTGGGTACAAATAGCAGTTGAGATAGATCAGGCAGGTTATTTGCGAATCTGTCTTTGGTGACTGGAATAATAGTTCTGCCCAGATGGTAACGCTGAGACATATACTTAATATCAGTGATACGCAGCATGCACGATACAAGGAAATGTTCTGTAACATCATCACTTTGAGGTACGATATCTATATCAGTAAGATCGATTCCATGCGATATAATTGAATAATTAGCATAAATGGCTGCCCACTGCTCCGGGTGTATTCACAGTGTGTGTATGTGTGTGTTCACTGCTGTGTGTGTGCACTTTGGATGGGTTGAAAGCAGAGCACAAATTCCGAGTATGGGTCACCATACTTGGCTGTATGTCATGTCACTTTATCAACTGTAACCAGAAGGTCCTAGAGGAAATCTGCAAATTCTTTAAAAAATTCTGTATACAGCCCTGGTGGTCTATACACATTAATCTAACGATTAATTTTTCCTGGCCGTTTCGATTATCTCCCCATTAATTGACTACTAACAATTTATACATGTTGATTTACATATCTGAATGAAAAAAACATGAATTCCTTAACATTGCAATATATGTTTATCTCTCTTAAAATTACAAAATAAAAGACTGACTAAGAATGCATTACTTTGCACTTGTATAGAGATAGCCTTCAATAAAACCTTGAAGCCTTGAAAACACATAGCTTACTGAAACAAGCTTACTGAACACATAGGGTCTAGCTTACTGAAAAAAAGTTCTTCTTTCAGATGAAAATAACAACAACTTGATGTCTAGCATTCAATAAAAAAGTTCACCCAAAATACTTGTTTAGAGTATTCATGTGTGGGTGTATTCACAGTGTGTGTATGTGTGTGTTCACTGCTGTGTGTGTGCACTTTGGATGGGTTGAAAGCAGAGCACAAATTCCGAGTATGGGTCACCATACTTGGCTGTATGTCATGTCACTTTATCAACTGTAACCAGAAGGTCCTAGAGGAAATCTGCAAATTCTTTAAAAAATTCTGTATACAGCCCTGGTGGTCTATACACAGTAGCCAGAGCAAGAGATACATTAGATTTCTTTTGCATATCTGACAGTGTAACATTAAGCTGAAGTATTTCTAATGGGTAAACCTGTATCCTGTTTTCTGGGTAACATTGAGAATATCACTATATAGTGTTGCAACACCTCCGCCACGACCAGTCTGACGTGGCTCATGCTTATAACAGTAGTTTGGTGGAGTCGACTCATTTAGACCAAAATAATAATTTGGTTTTAGCCAGGTTTCAGTCAAGTGATCCAATATTTATGAGCCCAAACTTGGGCTCATAAATATTAGAAAAAAATTGTTTTTGTTCATTTACTTTACATTTTTCTGGTTTAATCACGATAAGTTTTTTTCTAGATCCTACATTAAATTTATATTTTGACCTCACTATTCAGGGAACAGACACAGTCTTAATAGATTGTACAACGCAAGTACTTTTATCATTTAAGCGGATGGAACAAAAGTCATCATTAATAGTTATTTGAGAATTGTCTTACTAGTCACATGGAGCGAAGTGTCCTGGAGATGTTGTCAGAGAGCAGCTCCGCTCCGACTCTGCTGGGGTGCAGGCCATCAGCGCGAAACAGCCTAGGACGCTCCCAGAAAAGATTCAAATTATTAACAAATAGCAGTTTCTGTTCTTTACACCATGACAACAACCATTCATTTAAAGCAACAAGTCTACTGAACCTTTCGTGTCCTCCTCGATACGTGGGCAGTGGTCCTGACAAAATGATCGTCGTGCTGCGAACCGTCTCGATCAGGCTCCTGAATATGGCGCGCACATTGTGCCAAGATCGAACGATCGATCGACCGATCGAACGTCAAACCGAACATCTTGAGCTTTGAGCATCTTACTCTGCAGGTGACCCACATGACGACCAAATGTGACGTCAGCATTTTGAAATTAACTGTTTTTAAACATTTAAGGAGCCAAGCTACTATGTAAAGACTATAAATTGACACTACAAGCATTACAATAAAGGTCTTTTATACCTAAACGAATACTCAACAATTTCCTGCATCCTGCTGTGATTACCTGCTGTACTTAAATGAGTAATTAAAGAAAATTGTTGTAGGCTATTCTAAGTTGTTCTGAGTGATATATACACCACCTTCACACACATCTGATTGACAGAAAAACCACAAGCTGTTTTTTTATTTTGTGGAAATTTCCGGAAACAGTTTGGTTACATCGCTCCTCCTTCATTATGACCTTTTAATTATGAGAGGAAGAATGAGAGTCAGAACAAATAACATTTTACATATAATTCATTATATTTGAAGCAGAAATATGTTGTTGGGCACATAATTCGTTCTGCAGCGACTTTGAAACGACCCCTATAATGATTTTTTTAAGAGTATTCTGACAGATTATTTCTAAATTATAGGATTGAATTAATATTATGTACTAATGAATATTGTATCAATGAATACTGAATATTGTCCCATTAATAAGAACATTGCATATATGTCATCTTAATATTAAAGGGGAGTTGAAATAAAAATCAAGAATATAGGCTGAACAGTATTATGATAATATGTCCTTAACATTTCTCACTCTCGTCTTTTATTTATATCAAAAGGCAAGTAGGTGTGTAACACTTGAATAAATATGTCAAATGTGAATATTAGCCTATAGAAATTAAGTTTAAATGAATGAATGTAAGCATTTAGCATACTCTGTTCAAATAAAATGAATCTAGAATCAGTGAACGTACTGACGGAAATTTGCAGGGTTTTGGACAATTAAAGTCCCTTTGGTTGGAGAGCATAGCATGCCTTAAAATATTAAAATACAATTGTATTACATACTAAATTTGTTGATGTTGAATTTGTTGTTGTTTCTCTGAGGCTTCTTTATTATGTTAGCTTGGGAAAGCCAACATATATTTAAACATTATATTTAAAAATAATTATAATATATTTAGACATTATAATTTTATCATAAGAACTAGATAAAAAAGTTCGTCAAGACAAACTTTAAGTTGGATTGAGAAAGCCTGACCCGAAAGTTTGAAAAAGTTTGAAAAGTTTAAGAAGTTTAAAAAGTTTTAAGTTTGACGGTTTCAGTCTGAAATAGTAAACAATTTAAACTAGATAGTAAAGTATGTGATCAAACTTTAAGTTGGCTTGAAAAAGCCTGGCCAGAAAGTTTGAAAAATGTAGAAAGTTTGAAAAGTTTAAAAAGTTCAAAAATATTAAAAAGTTTGAAAAGTTAAGAAGTTTAAAAAAGAAAGTGATTAACATATTGCTAGCATTAAAAGCATGGTAAGTAAATGACTAGCATGCACTTAACATGATTAGCAATGTATCTAGCATTTCACTAGCATGATAAGCAAGTGACTAGCATGTCGCTAGCATGGTTAACAAGTTACTAGCATGTCGCTAGCATGTTCGTAGCATGATTAACATGTTGCTAACATGTTTCTAGCATGATTAGCATGTTGTTAGCGTGTTTCTAGCATGTTGCTAGCATGATTAGCATGTTGGTAGCATGTTTCTACCATGATTAGCATTTCACTAGTATGTTATTAGCATGTTGCTAGCATGTTTCTAGCATGTTGCTAGCATGTTTCTAGCATGATAAGCATGTGGCTAGCATGTCTCTAGCATGATAAGCATGTTGCTAGCATGTTTCTAGCATGTTTAGCAAGTGACTAAAATGTCGCTAGCATGTTTGTAGCATCATTAGCAAGTGACTAGCATGTTGTTAGCATGTTCCTAGCATGATTAGCATGTAGCTACCATGTTTCTAGCATTATTAGCAAGTGACTAGCATGTTTGTAGCATGTTTGTAGCATGATTAGCAAGTGACTAGCATGTCGCTAGCATGTTAATAGCATGTTCCTAGCATGATTACCATGTTGCTAGCATGTTTCTAGCATGATTAGCATGTTGCTAGCATGTTGCTAGCATGATTAACATTCAATTAGTATGTTGCTAGCATGATTAGCATGTTGTTAGCATGTTTCTAGCATGTCGCTAGCATGTTGCTAGCATGATTAGCATGTTGCTAGCATGTTTCTACCATGATTAGCATTTTGCTAGTATGTTGCTAGCATGTTTCTAGCATGATTAGCATGTGGCTAGCACGTCTTTAGCATGACAAGCATGTTGCTAGCATGTTTCTAGCATGATTAGCAAGTGACTAAAATGTCACTAGCATGTTTGTAGCACGATTAGCAAGTGACTAGCATGTCGTTAGCATGTTACTAGCATGTTCTTAGCATGATTAGCATGTAGCTACCATGTTTCTAGCATGATTAGCAAGTGACTAGCATGTTTGTAGCATGATTAGCAAGTGACTAGCATGTCGCTAGCATGTTAATAGCATGTTCCTAGCATGATTAGCATGTTGCTAGCATGTTGCTAGCATGATTAGCATTCGACTAGCATGTTTCTAGCATGATTAGCATGTTGCTAGCATGTTTCTAGCATGATTATCATGTGACTAGCATGTTTCTAGCATGATTAGCATGTTGCTAGCATGTTTCTAGCATGACTAACATGCGACTAGCATGTCGTTAAAATGTTTAATTCGCATTTATGCAAGAGGATCTAAACCCCCACTACCAACTATGGTCCTCTCTAATGTGAGATCGCTAAGGAACAAATTAGATGAACTCCGTGCCTCTACGCAATACCGGTATGAATACAGAGATAGTTGTCTGTTATGTTTCAGTGAGACTTGGTTGAACCGTACAATGAATGATGACAGTATTTCCCTACCTGGCTTTGGTACACCGTTAAGACTTGATAGAGATCAACAAGCTACGGGGAAATCGATTGGTGGAGGACTATGCATGTATATTAATATCAAGTGGTGTAGACACCATATCATTAGACACACCATCAATTCCCCAGACCCCAGTTTCCTTAAGACCTACATATTTACCACGAGAGTTTGGACAATTATTTGTATGTCTAGTGTATATTCCCCCTGACGCAAACTACAAAGCGGCTGCAGATGCGATATATCAACACATACAAGAACTTGAGGCAGTGTCTCCAGACACTCCCAAATTTATTTTGGGTGACTTTAATGACTGGTCTTTATCATCTCCATTACCCCACTATCAGCAATATGTGAATTGAGCTACGCGTGGATCAAAAATAATTGATCTACGTTATGGCAACATAAAAAATGCTTACAAAGCAGTCAACAAACCAGCGATAGGCGGCTCAGATCATAACACTGTCTTTTTATTGCCCTCTTATCGACAAAAACTGAAGAGGGAAAAATCTAAAATCGCATCAGTGCGTGTGTGGGACGATGACAGCGTGACAGCTCTGCAGGGCTGTTTGGAGCGTTTTGGACTGTGTAGATCTCGACGAGCATGTGGATGTTGTCACGTCATATATTAACTTTCGTGTGGATAATGTGATCCCGACAAAACGCGTGAAACAGTTTGCCAACTCAAAAACTTGGATTACAACTGATATTAAAAAACTGTTAATGGATAAAGAAAGAGCGTTTAAAGCAAATGACAGGTATGGAGGGAAGCTGATTCAGAAGGAAATACAGACGAAAATCAAACAGGGCAACAGACAATATAAAGACAAAGTTGAAAAACAACTAAAGGAAAATAACTCACGTATGGCGTGGAGGGGTATTAAAACTATCATAGGTCAAAATAATTGCTCTTACACCCTGGAGCATACAGTTGAGCAGGCAAATGCCCTGAACGAACACTTTGCGAGATGGGAGAGTGACGTGCCAGCCAATCCAATAAGCCTTGATGGAAGAGCAAGTGCTTCAATCAAGGGTACGCTGTGAGGAAGTGGGGCGGATCTTCTCCCATATAAGGACAAGGACAGCTGCCGGCCCTGACAGACTGGAAGGCACCATCCTAAAGAGCTGCAAAGAACAACTGAGTCCAGTGTTCAGAGAATTGTTTCAGAAATCACTGGACACACATAAAGTTCCAAAGATATGGAAAACAGCGGAAATTTTACAACTTGCTAAGAAACCCAAACCAGTTGGACTGAACGATTTTAGACCAGTAGCACTCACTTCTGTTGCTATTAAGTGTTTTGAGCGGATCATTTTAATTCATCTCAAAATACAAACCAAAGCTCACATAGATACGTTGCAGTTTGCTTATAGGGAGAAAAGGGGGGTGGAAGATGCTGTCACAACCCTTCTGAATGGAATTTACAAACACTTTGAAACACCTGCCTCTCATGTACACATCCTGTTTGCAGACTTCTCTTCAGTCCGTTTTTAATACTATCCAGTCACACATGTTGAAAGAGAAGCTGACAAACATGGGTGTAAATCGCAATCTTGTAAAGTGGATTCAGGACTTTTTAACAGGTAGACAACAGTATGTGAGGGCGGGTCACAGCCAGTCTAGAACCATCATGACAAACACGGGAGTGCAACAAGTATGTGTTTTATCACCATTGTTATTTATTTTATATACTAATGATTGTGTCAGTCACCATTCTAACTGTTCACTGATTAAGTTTGCAGATGATGCTGCCCTAGTCGGTTTTTTAACAGATAATGAACAGGACTACAGGACTGAGGTTGACCAATTTCATGAATGGTGCAGTCAAAATTCAGAGTGTGGTGACTTTCGCCATCCAGTGCTGGGGGGGGTATTTCTGTCCAGAACAGGAATATGCTCGACAAGGTGACTAAAATGGGCAGGAAAATTACTGGATCTGAGGTTAAAAGCATCTCCAATCTCGCAGATCAGTATACCCTCAATTTGGCTCTGAGGATACTGGATGATCCATCCCACCCACTTTGTTCAGAGTTTTCCCCCCTCCCCTCTGGACACAGATTTCGAATGTCCCTAACAAAACTAAACGTGCCATTACATCATTTGTGCCGAGGAGCATTCAGTTACTGAACAGATCAGACAAAGACACATAGACATTTTGAAATGTTTACTATTGATTATTTGTTTAATTATTTATTGATTTATTTTATTGATTAGATTGATGATTGTATGTCAACACCATTGCTGTGTTGTTGTTTGTTTTGTTTTACTTTTTACTGTATCCTTTATGTTATCTGTGTTAATGTTAAATGTGGCTCCCTTGAGTGCAAAACAAATTCCCCTTGGGGCAATAAAGGTTTCATCATCATCAGCATGATTAGCATTCGACTAGCATGTTTCTAACATTAGCATGTTGCTAGGATAGATAGATAGATAGATAGATAGATAGATAGATAGATAGATAGATAGATAGATAGATAGATAGATAGATAGATAGATAGAAACAGTCAGATAGATAGATAGATAGAAACAGTCAGATAGATAGATAGAGACAGTCAGATAGATACAGTAGATAGATAGATAGATAGATAGATAGATAGATAGATAGATAGATAGATAGATAGATAGAAACAGTCAGATAGATAGATAGATAGATAAATAGAAACAGTCAGATAGATAGATAGAGACAGTCAGATAGATAGATAGATAGATAGATAGATAGATAGATAGATAGATAGATATATATGATGACATAGCCATAGACACGGTTGTCCAGCTGGATGCGAAATAAGTCATGCCTATTTTTCTCGTGTTTGCTATTTCACAGTCCTGTCACCGTCGCGTTGTGGGCAACGACACACAAGATAACTGAAACAATGCGGTTTAAATCAAGGTGATTATAAGCACAATGGTTTGTATAGATGATGCAGTTGCACAATGGACGTGTATCTTTTCAAGTAAATTATGAGTCCTTTTGTGAGTACTATTATATGCACAACATGAAAATAGATAACTATCATAGTGTCCCACTTTTTCAGTAATGTGTGATAACTTGATAAATATATTGGCAATATTATTAAAATATGATCAAATTTAATGGTATTTAGGAGACGATCGTTTTTGCATAATTACTATATTGGGTTTTATGAAAGTTATGAAAAAATTATGAATATTTATTCTTTTTTTATTTATGCACATAAATGAAACATTTTCAAGTCTTTGTACAGATGAGGTGTGCTATATCTTTTCTAACTGATTGGACTTATGGTTTTCATAAAAATAAATATTGAAAATCATAAAAATCCCATAGACTTTAATTGACAGAACTATTTCTAATCAATTTAAACTCATTCAAACTCATGTAATATTTCTAATTTATCTATGTGCATAAATAAAAAATTTATAAATACTCATTTTTTTTTTAAATTTCAATAAGGCCCAATATAGTAATAATGCAAAAACTATAATCTCCTTTTTTAATAGTATTATCATATAATAATCTTATTTTAATAGTACTGACAACATATTTCTCAAGTTATCACACATTACTGAAAAATTAAAGAGGGGACACTATATTAGTTATCTATTTTCATGTTGTGCAATTAATAGTAGAAGGACTCACAGAAGGACTCATAATTTACTTGACAAGAGGCAGTTTATGTATTTACTTGTATTTTTAACCGATATAAAAGTGAAACTAAGGCAGAATCCTGTGCTCCGCTGATAAATAAAGTAACTTTAATATTCAAATCCGGTATCATGATCAACTTCCGATTTGTATATCAAAGGTTTATGTTCACATGGCTGTTTTCGTTTCTATTCACCAAGCAATTTTCTATGGACCCTTGCTGTCTTCTGTTCTAATAAAAAGCCTAGGCTATGACAATAGCTTCGACAGAATTGGCTATTGAACAAACTGTTGAGAAATAAATTGGAAGTTGATTATGATACTCTATTTGAATATTAAAGTGATTTAATTTACCAACTGCTTTGTCTCTGAATATATCTTGAAGTATTTAGTATTTATCCTGTGGCGCCATCGTGTGGACAACATAAGCAATGTGTCCTTCATTTCCCATTAAAATCTAATTTACTGAAAGCAGCTGGTAAATGCAGTCTCTTTTAATATTTAATCCAGCATCATTACACATTTTCCATTTATTTCTCAACAGTTTATGTTCACGTGGCTGTTTTCGTTTATCCCAGCTAACAAAAAAAGGTCCCCAGGACATCCCCGAAATGGCCTCTGCTAACGTCCCCGGACGTCAGCATGTAGGGTCCGCTTGACGTCGAGCGGACGTTCGCAAAGACGTCCCGGACGTTCACGGGGACCTTCACAGGACATGCAGCAGACATTCGGGACGTTTAGGGGACTTTCGCTTTAAATCCTCTAAATGTCATTTGATTGTACTTTTAAGCTAATCAAAGACAACAGACACGCTGTATGAAGCAAAATACGTTTATTTTAATTGAACAATCGTAAAGTTGCAGGCTATTTTCGTGTTTGTGTGTGTGTGTGTGTGTGTGTGTGTGTGTGTGTGTGTGTGTATGTTTTGGTGGATGGTGTGTCAGCGTGTCTCTGGTTGTCAGCTGTGGTTAGTCGATGGCATTTCTTCCCATTGTCTTCTAACCTAAAACAACAAAATGAACACATTCAGTAGTGTTATGACGTTATATGTCTAGGACTATCGTTTATCCATTGACAAAAGATTTGTAAAGACTGTTGACAGTTTGGATTTAGACCAAGCGGTCCGAAATTTAGCGACATATGCCTTTTTGCCGCATATAGGCGTCTCAGTGTGTATTTTTACCATATGGAAATTAAATATTTAAGTTTAA
Organism: Carassius carassius; assembly: GCF_963082965.1. NCBI lineage: Eukaryota > Metazoa > Chordata > Actinopteri > Cypriniformes > Cyprinidae > Carassius > Carassius carassius. The sequence goes on along the minus strand of NC_081756.1, from coordinate 17,247,428 downwards.
TATCTGTCATTATTATATACGTTTAATCATTTCAGCTTTACAAGCTAATATTAGCTTAGAAAGTGTTCACATAGCCTAATCTCAGCAGCCGCGTGGGACAACTTCAGCAAAGGTTTAAAAAGGTAAACTTCATCAAATGTAAGCATTAGGAGATAAACAGTAGTTACGGTAGCTATAATGTCTAATAATATAAAAGAATAAATACCTTTTTTGACCAAACAAAAGCGAAAACTCAAGGCTGTGTCTGAGGAAATCACCAGATGACCCTTAACTGTCATTAGTGGCTGAGTTGCCATGGATACATGCCGTGTGCCCTAAAGTGACGTAATTCGTCAAAATGTGCTAATTTGATCGACGGCTGCTTGTATCCTATCTCCAGTGTGGCTATACAGTATTACTTTTTTATTCGAGCTCTATGTAGTATAGCAGTCTTAAAGGGTTAGTTCGCCCAATTTGCAAAATTATGTCATTAATAACTTACCCTCATGTTGTTCCAAACCCGTTTTTTTACCAGAAAGGTAAGAAAAACATCAAAGTAGTCAATGTGACATCAGAGGGTCAGTTAGAATTTTTTGAAGCATCGAAAATACGTTTTGGTCCAAAAATAGCAAAAACTACGACTTTATTCAGCATTGTCTTCTCTTCCGTATCTGTTGTAAGACCGTTCAAAACAAAGCAGTTTGTCATATCCGGTTCGCGAACGAATCATTCGCTGTAACCGGATCTTTTTGAAACAGTTCACCAAATCGAACTGAATCATTTTAAATGGTTCACGTCTCCAATACGCATTTATCCGCAAATGACTTAAGCTGTTAACTTTTTTAATGTGGCTGACACTTCCTCTGGGTGAACTAAAGTAATAACATGATATATTCGTGGCAGACAACTGCCCGCGAGCTCGCAATGTATTCTTCTGAACACTTGAAGTCCACATAGAGAATTTACAGCCTTTTACATTAAAACACTGCAGCAAAACGGCACAAAACAATTAGAAGAATACATTATACACATGAAAATGAGTGTTTATATGTGCTTGTGAGATTTTCTCTGTCAGGCTGAACGTCACATCGATTGCTCGGCGCTGCATAACATGGATAAGTCATTTATATTTTTTTTTAAGAGCTTCTTAAAATAAAATATTACTCCGAATGCACACAATCCACCCATTAGAACACAACAAAAGCAAAATCCAGGGGGTTTTGAGCCGTGTATATGTGCAAAATGCACGTAAAACTGCTTGGGGCGTATCTACCAGCTCCAGGTCTGCAGCCTCCCCCTACTCAGCAACAACCCAAAGTAGCTCTTCTGATTGGCTGAAATTCTCTTATCTCTAAACAGTTCCGCCCACTACCTCTACAAATGCACAAATCACTTTTGAACCAAATATCTGCTATTGAAATATCTCGGTGCAAAAGGGAGAGCGCGAAACTTGTCACTTGAAAGCGAAAACTGTGTTTTAGATTCGTCGCAGCAGATTCAAGCAGCTGTAGTTTTGTACTTGTGTTTGTGTTAGAAAAATATACAAGACATTTCTGAGAAAATACTAGTTACAAGTATACAAGTGTGCAACTCTCATTGGATGAATTTACGTAGCCTACTGATTTGCGGATGTGCAAAATTTCTCCACGACTTCACATTTCTTGATGCAAGTGTGTAAATATGTTTTGCACCATATCCACTGCAGCAATTCCGGGTGGAGATCTCGAAGACCGGAGAGGGAGAAGTCGTCGCCCGGGGCCTGGATCGCGTCCTCCGCTGTGGATGCACCCAGGGTCCGTGGTGTCCCAGCGCCGGAGTGAAGGACATCTGGGAAGATCGCGTCCTGGGTGCACCAGTGCGGGCCTATGCAGAGAAACACAAGGCGTAGACGTGGTGTGACTGTTAGCAACGTTGTAGAATACGATAGAGGATATATTCACACGCTATAGAAACGGAAACGATGGTGTGTAAAAAAAAAATAGTCGATAAAAAGAATCTAGTGACGGAGCTCAAACGCAGTGCAAACGCTTACAACAAACAGATCTCTCACTGTGTCTATCAAGTTTTAAATCAGAGAACATTATTTTTCAAATTGTGCACACATTTTCAGTTGATGGCATTATCTTAAAATCCAGACAGACATAGTCTTCCCTATATACTCTGTTACGCGTCATTATAACAGTAAAACTTCATGTTATGCATATATGCTAACATATTAATGCTACTGTTTCACCATTAACTTAACTGAAACAAGTATTAGTATGTCATGTTTATGTGAATTATTTAAAACTGATGTGTTTTCAGTAAGGATGATGGTTGAATATGTACTTTGTTTTCTCATTATAAAATTGCAGGAATTTGTTACTTGGTGGCCTATGACTGTGAATCGTTATCACAAGAATTCTGAGTTTGTGACAGATCGGTGCCTTTGTGTATTTTTTTCATTTCTCTTTAACTGAGTTCTCTGTTGCTTTTCAGGCATCATCTATGAGCTACAATGGAACGGAATCAAAAAACTGTAAGAATGCAGATAATCACCTGTCTTTTGTTCATTTTGGTTCAAGGTAAGTAGGTGATGGCTAAGGAAGTAAAATTTTGTTCTAGTTATAGATGATGGATTGCTCGTAGTATCTTGTTTAATTAATCTATTTATTAGAAGGAAAATACATACTTGATCATTGTAAAAAATGTAATAGCTTGGATATATATTTAATAATTTATTTTAATTAAAAATTAATTAACCATATTTTGTCCATGTAGCATCAACAGAAAATGACAGTAACTTTAAGATGTGTGGAACATGGCGCCATGGCAACGCATCACGAACTCTGAAGTATGATTTGAAAACAGGCTGTGAGAATATTGCGATTTCAGCCAGTGAGAGCACACTTTCTATTCAGGGCAGTATCACAGCCAAGTGCACACAATCTTCGTCCATTAATCTAGAATCAAACCCTCTTCAAAATCAAAGTCAGTTCTGTGTGTTCTGGGAGCCGCTGCTGGACCTGCTGATAGTGCAGGTGAATGGAAAGAAACACACTCTTTGTCGACCAAATGGCCTTCAAGAAATGTGCTGCACTCACCTCTCACCAGAGCATCAAGAAGCTGCTGCTCTGTATGGTATTGCGAATGGCAGCATCCACGGTGATATCATCACAAATTATGTCATAGGAAATTATACATTTAGAGGACATACAATCGACTGCAGTAAGAGCCTTTAGTGTTATAGTTTACATTTTGTTGTATTACAATTTTTAAAAGATATTAATATACATTGCCTGAGCTCACTTGTGAGTTCAGTATTTCTGAGAATGTAATTAGTTTTAGGTTCAGTATATTTCTTCTGTTTTTCCACTTGCAGAGAAGAAATTGTGTGATGAGGCAAGTACGAAGCCCAATGGAGCAAACATGTGAGCCAATCATGTTTCTATTTCAGTTTGTTAGTTTCCCTATTACTTTAGTGTGTTATGAACTGATGTGGTCTATCATGCAGATAGCAAGAGGTGATGTTGTGCATGCTTATAAGAGCACAGTCCTGACAAGCTTAAGTATGAGTGAAAAACAGAGGTTGACCCACAAAGAGGAAGCTGAACCCATGACTACAATGGCTTTTAAACTTCTGTTCACTTTTAATGCATGAAGTTCAAAAGGCATCATTGGATTTTTGATGCATTAATAAAATCTTCAAAGCTTTCATTTTTATATTTGTATATTGTATAATCATGCTTTCTTCATTTGTGAAGGAATATGTAAAAATAACTTATAATACTTAAATGTATCAGTTGATCATGTGTAAAAGCATATGTATGTGTGTGTTTGCAGGATAGAGGAAGCAGTGATGAAATCCAATACAACAGGTCAGGTGAATCTACTTTGTGCTCAGAGCAGAGTCATTGAGATGAACGATGGTTTCACAGGACTCAATTTCACTCTGCCAGTAAATAACATTCACCTTATAGAAGCACAAAGTTCAAATAACCTTTGAGTCACAGGAAGTTTGTTTTTTAGCATATGAGTACATATAAATGTTGCATTTCAGGCCCCTCGAAATGTAGCTCCAAACAGGATACCCTCAGTTTATCTTCCCTCCTGCCTGAAATCTATGTCAAGGAACAAAACCAAAGTGGTGTGTACTTACTGCAAATACAAGACCTTATTTCAGGTATGACAATATTTGTCTAGCAGACATAAATCATGTGGATTAATTAGCTTCCATTATCTTACCAACATATACAGCAATGAACAGTTTGATTCAACCGTGTTTGTGTTGTGTAGGGGGGGTCGTCTGATGCAGTTCTTCTGGATGACATAGTTGGACTCTCAGTGGAGAATGAGACCATCAAAAACCTCCCAGAACCTGTCAAAATCAGGTTTCATCACTCTACTCTGCCAGTAAGTCGTTTTGTGCATGTTCACTATTTTGTTAAATACTTTCTCAAGTAATACCCTGTTTGTTGTGATGTTAAAATGCTATTTATTAGCTTAGCAACAACCGTAGCTCACATCATTTTCTAGTGAGTAGACTAAATGTCTGCCATTTCCTTTACACTGAAAACCACATGACACTTTCTTTTAAAGGGGTCGTATGATGTTGCTTAAAAGACCATTATTTTGTGTATTTGGTGTAATTAAATGTTTATGCAGTTTGAGGTAAAAAAAAAAAAAACACATTACTTTCCACATGCTGTGTATTATACTTTGTCCTCTATGCCCTGCCTTTCTGAAACACATCATTTTTTACAAAGCTCATCGGTCTGAAGAGCAAGCTGTGTTTTGATTGGTCAGCTTTCCAGAGGGAAATGTTACGTCCCTCACCATCCTGTTATGGCGTGTCCTGGTCAGAACACCAGCACGTCAGGACAAAAACAATAAAACCCATTACAAACCAGGAATTTGTTGCATCCAGTGGGGACATAATTACTGATTATAATGACTTATACTGTCTTTTTACGCCTTTCATATCGAGCCGCATAAACATAAAACCATGTCTTCATTTGTGATCAGAAAAAACGACAACCAACAAGCATACTCTAAACTGCTCAAAACTGGCAGTTGAATCATCACTGGCAAATTTTTTTAGTATTAAAAACTTATTTACAAACTGTGGGTCAGAAGCGTCAGACTGTCCTTGCAAAGAGTGAGAAACGGCCGGCTGTCCTGAATGAGCAGCAGCCATCGGCTAGAGTGGGGAACGGCTGGTAGATTCCACGAAGGAGTGGGATTTTAGGAGGGTGTGGACAAGACTTAACTTTGATAAAGAATAACTCTTTTGATTTGAAACTTTAGTCTTTGCAACTTTACAGATTTTATTTATGCAGCAAGAGCTTGTAACACTCCAAAGAGAATGGAAATACTGAATTTGCATCATATGACCCCTTTAACTGCTCTAACTATAAATGCATTTCTTCCCGACATCTCCTATTTCATTTAAAAGGCTAACTACTCCAGAAGATGCGTTTCATGGGACAAGAGAAAAGGTGTGCTCATCAACAAGAACCAACACTCAGTATTTGACACCCAGCAAATGTTTCAGTGCTAAATGAAGCACAATTACCGATTGTTCTGTTGATGTGTCTCTCTGCAGATATTGAAGTAACTTGGAGATATGACGGCTGTAAGACTGTTAAAATCCATGACAGAGAGACAGAATGCCACTGTAATCACCTCACATACTTTGCCATCCTTGTGGTGAGTAGCAGGTTTACCAAGAATATAAATAAGTGTATTTTTACTTATTGTTGGTAATAATGGTCACCAAACTCGGCCCTGGAGTGCCAGTGTCCTGCAGAGTTTAGCTCCAACTTGCCTCAACACACCTGACTGGAAGTTTCATGTAAACCTAGTAAGAGCTTGATTAGCTAGTTCAGGTGTGTTGGATTGGGGTTGGAGCTAAACTCTGCAGGACACCCGACCTTCAGGGCTGAGTTTGGTGAACTCTGGATTACACCATACAAATGTAATGATACAGTACACACCTGGTCTCTTTTCCTTTTTTGCTTCAGCAAGTGGAACAGAAGGCTACAGTTCACCATCTAAAGGCTCTGACGTTCATTACCGCTGTGGGCTGTGCCTTGTCCTTAGTTAGCTGTTTGGTTCTCTTCTATTGGCTTTGTAAATCCAGGTAACCAACTAAAGTGGCTTACATGGAATGCTTATCATTTTATGTCTATTTGTGAACCTGTTCCCACTTTTATTTCAATTTCTTGTTTTGCCTCTATTGCTTTCCCTGAACTCAAGAAGAGGGAAAGACCAGTCCTTATTGGTGCATCATAGTCTGGTGGTGGCAACCTTTTTTCTTTGCCTATGCTTCAGTCTTACCAGTTCACTAGCAAATACTGGAAATGAAACCATTTGTAAGATAACGGGAGCCCTTCTGCACTATTCCCTGCTCAGCACCCTCTCCTGGATGATTGTAGAAATGTTTCACACGTTCTTTTTAGTTTGCTGTCTATCAAGCTCAACTCTTCCTCCATGGGTCTTTTACTTGGCAGGCTTTGGTGAGTTAGTTAAAACATAAATTGAAAAAGAACCTATTCAAAAATGGCTATATTTTCTAAATTAGAATTTGTAATTTTTTTTCAGGTATCCCAGCAATACTAGTTTATAGATTACTTTCTATAGGTGATATTTATGGCTTAAGGAATATTATGCCAAGTGAAGATGTCACCAGTCTATATTTTATGTAAGTAAACTTAGTAAGATGTAACCTTGCATTATGCAACACAAGCATATATATATAATACACACTTTTTTCCTTACTTAGGTGCTGGATGTTGGATTCTGACAAGAGCAGATTGGCTCATTGCATCATTATTATTGGCTTATTGGCAGTTGTGGTGATCTCTGGTACAGTCATGCTTTTCTTTGTGGCTAAAAAGATAGGTAACCGACCTGAGTGGAAGAAGAACCGCATGGCTTTTTTCAGTATCTGGGGTCTCACTTGTCTGTTTGGCACAACGTGGGGCCTGGGTCTCTTCAGTTTTGTCCCTCTCTCAGAGGCCACCCTCTTCCTCTTCTGCATTATCAATTCCTGTCATGGTGAGAGAGTTTTTTTTCTTCTAATTTTTGATGATACACTATTGCTACTTACTAAAGAAAGTTATGAAAGAAAGATCAAATAACTGGCCTTGTCAATGCTTTTGTGTCAATTTGACAGAATATAATCTATAACAAGAAAGCTTGCATGTAATTCATTAGGTTCCTGTCAGATGTATATAATGCATGCTTCTAAATTGAGAAGTCATTTAGAGTGATAATTCTCAATTATGGATTATAATCTATGAATAATCAATATTTCTGTACCCAAACAGGAGTTTTTCATATGCTGCGATACTATGCTCTTGAACGAATGAAAAAGAGATGAGTTCGGATGGGGGTAGTAGAGGATCTGTTGTGTTACAGTGTAGAAATGATTAAGTAATGTTTTATAAGTATTATTGTTTTTATTTAAAAGGGCATTTATAAAAATAATAATAATAATAATACAACGACCAAACAAATAAATAAGTTTGATGTACTCTTTGGTCTGCACTCACTCTGAAGGTATATTGAAGACTTCACAAGTTATGCTGTATTTCTTTAATCTTATTTCTATGAATGTAATAGCTTAACATTTATGAAGCTAGTCTTGTCTTTCAGCAATATTTTTGTGCAAATCTGCAGTATGCAATTCCTTAAGTTTATATAATTGAGATATAATGCTTTTGGAGTTTAAAATAATGAAAGAAAAATTAATTTTCAAACATTCATTAGAAAGGGTATTTAATGTAGCAGTTACAGTGAAATACAAATCTGATCTGAACATATGTCTTATACATGTTTGGATTGTCTAATGTAACACCTGTGGCCTAGGCCTACATTTGCATTCTGTTGCATTGTTTAAACCAATACTGCATATCTGAATTTTCCACCGACTTTGGAGTGTGCTTGAAATTTAATTTTGTATGTGTGTGTTTCTGAATTCGAAATGAATCGATTGAATCATTAATTCAATTGATTCATTCAAAAACTTAATTTAGGCTAGAAATACCAATGCTGAGGTTCTTCTTTCGCTCTGTTTGGAACTATTTCCATTGGCAGGATGTAGATGTAAGCTATATCAACTTCATGTTTATGGAGCTATTGAATAAAATCAATATCTCACCTGCAATCATGTTGTTTTAAATAGTTGTGTGTTATTTCTTAAGTAACATGAATACAGAATGCAAAGATAGCTATGCTAAAGATACAAAACACTAATTTTACAGTAAGAGTAGCGTATTTAAATAAATAAAATGACACACAAAATAACATAAAGACTCAATTTATTTAAAAATAATAAAAAATATAAAATTACATTAATTTGAATGAATGAATGTTGAGTTCATGTCAAAATGAGATTTTTCAGGCTGGTAATGGTGACCTCTATTGGGTGTAAGAAGTGAGGCATGTAACAAAATCCGACCTGGAATTGCCTGTCAGGATATTATGTCTTTCTTTGAATGATCAAAGGAGGTGGACAGGAGTGTTTTCATTTAATGTTTACCAAAATCACATTTTGACAAATTTCTCTATTATCAGTTCACTTGTGTTTCCTTCCTTCCTGTCAAGCATTTGAACCGCTTCAGTAAACACAGTTTAAATACATGGGTGGGATAGAACTAGACATTTGATAGTAGTTACATAATCCTTAAAGCTTTAGAACATTTCACCCAGTCCATGTCTTCAGGGGCTACAGAACCGAATTCCAAGTGTGGCTCTTCTTCAGTTCCATGTTGACAGTGTAAACTGCTGATATGATTGCAATCGAAGGTTATTTTTCATTTATTTGATGCAGTGTGCTTGTAGTCATAAAATCAGATTAAGACAACCCTGGCAACCTTTCACTGTAAGATTTTAATAAACCAGAGTAATTCCCCTCTTACAGCGCTGGCAGTCTCAGAATTGACCATTAGTCAGAATTGGTCAAATAACCATAGTGCCATTATTGATGAATTCCGCAGCCACAAGGCAAGAGCAGCTCATTCATGTTAATAATACTGGATGGGATGTTGTTGGTACATCCGTCTGTCTCTTGACTTGACAGGTTAACCGACTGCTCACCATAGACTGTCATGTCACAGACATTATGCGACTGTTGCTGCTGAGCAGACACCACAATCACATACAAAAACCTCCCAGCTTACCACAGCAGGATGAGGGACAGAAAAAAGGAACAGAAAGCTATACGTAAAATGAGAAGTAGAAATGGAAAGATCCTAACAATGAGCTATGGCATGAAGGTACAGCGTCATTAGTGTTGTGTGTCAATGTAAGGGAGTGATTTTGAATTTGGATAATATAACTTTATGTATTGTAGGTAAATTTTTATTATTAAAATTGTATTATTTAAATTATATTGTTGAATATAATTATTTAATGCAAAAATACTTTTCATTTTAAATTGTTCAAAGAAAATTAGAGAGAATATTGGACTAAAATTATAACATTTCAGATAAAAATGTAATTTATAATAAAAATGATGATTCAAATGGTTTAAACTCTTATTTATACACACATACTTGGAAATATATTGTAGTCTTAAACACATTCTGAAAAGGAAAGTAGAATATTAAAGCATGTTCGTGTTTGTTTATGCAAAACAGCCTCATGCTCTGGTGAACAACTAGTACAGTCTTGGCCAAAATTTTTGGCAGTGGTATAAATTGTGTTTTGCACAGTTTGCTTCAGTACTTGTAGATTATTTTCCCACATTTCTATGATATACTGAAAAACAATGATAAGCATTTACGTTTTAAAGGCTTTTATTGTCAAAAAATAAATAACTAAAAAAGTAAAATAATGAGTCAATATTTACAGTGTTGACCCTTGTTCGTCATAAGCTCTGCAGTTCGCTCTGGCATGTGGGATATTCGCTTCTGGGCCAAATCCTAACTGCTGGCGATCCATTCTTGCTTTCTTGCAGTTTGTGGGCTTCTGCTTGTCCACTCATTTTTTGAGGACTGACCTCAGGTTCTCTATGGGATTGAGATAAGGGGAGTTGCCTGGCCAAGGATCCAAAATTTCAAAGTAATGATCTTTCAGTCACTTCTTTTTCACTCTTGCTTTGTGATCATGCTGGAAAATGCACAGATCATCACCAAATTGCTCATGGATCATTGGAGGAAGTCTCTCTTGCAGGATGATTTGATACCATTCTTTATTCATGGTAGTGTTTTTGGGCAGAATTATGAGAGCCCACTCCCTTGGCTCAAAAGCAACCCCACACATTGATGGTCTCAGGATGCTACACTGTTGGCACAACATTTACATTTATGCATTTAGCAGACAATACTTGTACTTCCTGCAGAATTTCAGTCTGTTCTTGACGTTTTTCCTGGAGAGGAGGGGCTTCTTTGCTGCTCGTCTTGACTCCAGGTCATTGTCCAAAAGTCTTGGTCTCACTGTGTGTGCAGATGCTCTCACACCAACCTGCTGCCATTCCTGAGCAAGCTCTTCGCTGCTGGAGACACGATTCTGTAGCTGACTCTTCAGGAGGAGATAGTCCTGGCACTTGCTGGACACTCTGGATGTTCTGAAGATTTATTCACTGCAGTCGAACCTCTCTTCTTGAACTTCTTGATGATCGGGTAAATACTTTTTGTAGTAATTTCCTTCCATGTGAGGACATTTTAACGCAAAGTGATGAAGTCTGCTCTTACAATCTATTTAGTATGATAATGATTTTACCTGACTAGTTCTCATTTCACGTGCTGCTGATGTGAATAGTCAATTAATGCTATAGCTGGTCATTTTGTGTTATGATCAAAAACGATAAAGCTTTTACCAATTGTTTAAAATGTATCTGATGACTCTACACAATAATAGAAACAATGTGAATGAACACCACAACAGCTGACACAAAACTGATGTCACTGCTAAAACTTTTGGCCATAATTGTAGTGTAGGACAAGTGAATTGTGTCTTGTCCCAACAAGTTATTGTCCACAAAGTTATTTCCTGTTTTCATTTTTTCATCTGTTTTTATCCATGAGTACATGGATAAATGTACATGTTTTTATCCAACTCTCTCATGCTGGTACCCCTAATCTCTCTTTATAAACATCAGTTTGGAGTTCCCCTGGCCTGTGAGATCACCATGGTAGTTAGCACCACTTCACAAAGACTGAGAGAAGCAACAAAAGAGCAAAACCACTGCCTTTGTTGGCTGGTTGCCATTGCACTATATACCATCTGCACTAAAGCTGCCATCTGTTTAGTATTGCTATAAACTATATGCCAAAATATAATGGCCTGATGTACCAAAAATATGTGTCTGTGAGTGTGCATGAGCAGTAGGATCTCTTTGAGATATGCATGCACTGCTGTATTGCTCAGAGACAGAGCCATGGTGTGCCCTTAATGTCGTTGTAAAGCAGCTGTCTGTACGGTGTTGGACCTTAAACGGCAATAAAACAGACCACTTTGCAAACAAGGTGAAAAGTAAGATGCTTAACAGAAAGCTGTGTGAAAAGTCTCTTCTTTTTTTCAGCTCGCATATAAGTTCAGACATAAAAACTGCAGTTGCAATTTGAAATCTCGCTGTAAGGAGTTAATGACCTGTTAGGGGACAAGTTACACATTGTCTATAGCTTAACCATGCATGTTAAACATAGTGAAAGGGAAATTCATAGTTCTTTTCAGGATGTGGTGACCAGTATACAACTTTTAGATATCTAATCTTTTCTAACCACAGCATTCTTTTTCTGTTCATGAATTGGAAGCTAGCTAGCTAGCTATCTATCTATCTATCTATCTATCTATCTATATATATTTTTTTATTATTACATTTTGTTTAAAAAAGTGCACAAATGTTTCTTAAGCTTCAAATCAGTATATTAGAATGATTTCTGAAGGATCACGTGACACTTGCCTGGAGTAATGTCTTCAGAAAATAGGATTATAACATTAAAACATTAACATCAAAAAACTTACTGACCACAATTATTTATATATGTGATATAAGAAATGTAATATATATAATTTCATCAATATACATGTATTTCTGCAAAGAGTTATAGGGTATTTCCGGTCTATAAATCACTTCTAACTGAAGCAATAAGAAGACCCATCAAACTAAATCAAACATGCGTCACTGTAAATGTCTGACTTTTTATTTATGATCTTTCAATATTAGTCTTCTGGAGAAACAGAAAAGCCTTTGTCAGACCTTGGCCTTTATTAACGCTGTCGAAATAGCAGTTGAGACGCACAGGAAGCCAGGTGCTTTAACTGATCAACAGACAGCACACACACACACACACACACACACACACACACACTTACACTCCCTCTCCTACATGTCCACTACCTAGCAATGCAATCTTATCAGTATCCTGGACATTATGGCTTTATTGTAGGGTTTAATTTGTAACAAATTCCGAGACAACAGAGGTTGGCCTTGAAAAGAATATGCTTCCAATACTGAGAAAAGACTTGTGTTGCATTTGGCTAGTTATTCTAAGCTTTTTTCCGACGCACAATAAAGCCAGACTATGCAAACTAAGTCCAGTGTTCACAGACATCGCTCCTCCCTTTACTGTAGCCATACCTGGCCGTTGGGGTAAGCTTGCTGGAACGTTTATTTCAGTCGTTTAGACTGCTTTTTTTCATGCTGCCATGTAATTGACTCTCGGAGTGTTTCTATGAGATTGTTGTCGGAGTGAGAGTAAGGTTGCCTTCTCTTTCAGTAGAAATAATACTGTAACACGAGCGCCTTCAGTTCAGCTTTGACGCACTCTCGGAGACGTGCGCGAGAGAGTCACTTGCGTTTATCGCTCATCCAATCGTTTTATTTTACGCGTGTTTTCACGTGCACTGTCTCACCGGGAATGAACAAATAACTGAGCGACCATTTACGCGTTTTCCGAGCACCACGCAAGTGTTTTGTGTACTAGGAGAAGATAGCAAGTGTTCTGCGTTTGTCTATGAACGGTAAGCCAATTTCTTTAAATGTTTGCGAATATGTTACATGATATGATCTCAGATCACTCGGTATTTAAGAAAGGTGTTAGATTATGAATTGTTTTTATTCATACATTTTGACGTGGAATATCTGATACTGCCCTTACGAAAATTAACCATGGTTCTACTAGCCTACAAATAAAACCAAAAAACAACAGCAACAACAAAAAAACACTATAGTTAAACCATGGGAAGCACAATTAACCATGGGCTACATACACTAAACACAGTTAAGCCATTGTATTTGTAGTAACACTGTGGTTATGGCAATCAATATCCCCCCAAAAACCATAACAACACTTTTACTATAATTAAACCATGGTTAATTTTGGTTACAAAATGCGCGCGTGAATAGTGAAACGTTTTACTATTTTTCCATGTTTTTTTTCATGTGAACTGTTTAAACTGATTAGAAAAAAAATGAACGGAGATGCAGAGCTATTTGACTGACAGTGAGTAGCCTAATTCTCAGTCTGTTCCACTACCTCAAAGCTTACACACTCTAAATGGGGTAAGCTGTCACAGTAAAAACAATGAGAACTTCTTGATAATTTTGTTGAAATAACATATGATATTTATGAAAAAGGCCTTTTCTGTCCTTTTCTTTTCAATGGATAGTGTGTTTTCATTGTGATCACTTGTTAAGCGCTAGAAAAATTATTTGATATTTAAATTTCAGTTTGAATGATTGATTTCACAAAAGTGTTTAAAAGCAATATTTTAATCCACTGAATATTTGTTTTATCAAAAACTTATGTATAGCTCTTGTGACAACTAGCCCCTCTCTCATGTCATTCTAAGGCCTATGTTTCTGTATTTTTCAGTGGAGTTTTTGCATGTGTGCAGAGGGTGGACTTAACCAATAAGTGAGGTTAGCACCCGCTTAGGGCCCCGGGGCATCAGGGGGCCCCATCTGATATTGGCTAAAAATATTTGGCAAACGTTCCAGTGTGTATTTGTGTTCTGGAGAGTGTCAAATTGTCATAAGTTGTGAAGAGATAAATAAACTGTAAACTATGAGAGATAGAGAGAGAGAGAGACCGAGAGAGAGAGAGAGAGAGCAAAATAAGTGTTAGGCATAAAAGAGCATGCTTAGTTATTGTGTTGGTGCCCCATACCTGATATTTGCTTAGGGCACCCAAATCAGAATAAAGTGTCAAGTTCGCTTAGGACACCCTCTCAAAATAAACTGTCAAATGGCTAAAATACATTAAATTGATTACAAATAAACCATGTTAATGAGTTTCATGTAACACATTAAAGCATAACATGCAAAAACCTTTATTAGGATTAGGTTTAGACAGCACTCATCTCAACCTTTATAAGATAAACATGCAGTTTTTCTCTATTCTACATGCATTTCTTTCTATTTTCACATTGTTTTCACCATTTTACACTCACTGTTGTAATAAATGAGACAAGAAGCTCCTTGGTGACACAGGTGGAGAAGCAGACTCCACATATTTACTCCGTGGCTGTGACCAAATCAGAGACGGAGACCCAAACCCATACCTCCCCCCCAAACCCATCAATCCACCTCAATAGAAAGTAATGCTTCCTTTCTCTGCCTTCTATGTTACAAACTGAGAAGATTGAGCCTGTTCCTACTACTGACATATGCTTTTTTTATTTCTGCATATTAGAAGGCACAATGCAAATGCGAACTGAACTTAGATTCATAAGACATTATCTTGAAGAATTGGTGGCTATTAAGCCTATAACCACCAATTAGTGTTTAGTGCTGCTCATGAAATTGCAATAAGATACGTTTTCATTTTAGCTTCTCTTCATGTCTCGTAGTGTATGTTGGTTTTCCTGTCTGAACCACGGCGGCTGATCTGCACAATTAAGCATCAACAAGTTTTTTGCTGTAGTGCAGCTTAGCTTCAATGTGGTCACCACTACATGGTTAAAAGACCTTCGCCCTCAGCTCCACGACTTGTCAGTTCAGCTCAGAATGAGGCGAGCTGAAAGGCCTCTCGCTTTTATGACTGGCAATGATGTCACGAAAGAAAAGCACAGTAAATTGACCTAGTTCTAAAAGTTCACATTCTTGTTCTGTGCAGGGTGTTAGCTTCGCTAGACATAACACTGGCCATGGAAATACTATAGAAATGCATGTCTACTGTGGTTTGTCTCTCTTGAAGCTTAGGTAGGACTTCAAAACATGTTGAATCATTTCAAGAGATTTTATCAGCACAGGAATAAAAATAGGCAACTGGAGCGGAGGCTCAGGAGTTTGCATCTCAGTTTTCCACACAGTCATTATAACTAAAAGAGGAAGTGTTATATGATTGTTTGAGTTTTTAAAAAAATTGCTGTGGAGTGGGAAATAACATAGCATGGGCAAGAAAAGTTTGAGCAAAAATTCCTTTATGTGCACAGTTCAAAACTGGCAAGGCGCCCCGTTTGAATAAATGGACTTCACCAGCTTCCTTTGAGCTGTGCTTGGAGAGAAAGGGGACATTCTTTGACTGCTATGAAGTCCACATAGCTGGAACAATGGCAGAGGGAGAGAGGGCCAAAAAGGGCGGAGGCATAGATGCACCCTTCTCAAACCTACTGTCGCACAGAGGAACTGGGTACTTTCTGTGGTAGTCTGCTCTGTTATAGCTCCATTTAGCCATCGTCTTTCAATGTGAGAATTTGTATGTATTTTAAATTAATTGTGGTTCTACAAAACATGTTTATTTTCATTTAACAGACACTGAAAGATACAATACTGATGTATTAACAGCGTCTAAACATACAATACATATTGACAACACCTAAAACTTCAATTATTTACATAACTTTGCAGACTTACAAATTAATACTTATGAATATTGAAATCCCATTTTATTGCATTCAGTTATCATATTAATGGCATTATGTTTTCAACTGCATTTATAAATGAAGTTTACTCATTTACTTAATATGAAATGATAAAATTATGTTACTGTGTGATATCTGCTACCATTTTTTAGAAATGGTTATGGTCTAGGAGAGAGATTAGTGACAAAATGCTATAGTGTTACTACAGTAAAATGGTAATTTCCCTGCGCATTTCATCCTATCATGTTTTTTTTTTTATCTATTCATAATCGCTGTTAAATGGGTAGGTTTAGGTTTGGGGGTCTAAAAATCTGAATCTAAATTCCACATTAATATTGCTTTTAAAAACAGACAAGTTCCCTTAAACCCAAGAATATATGTTGGCACATTGTTAGTATAGGATGCCTTTGTGTCAAAACACTTTCAGAAATGTCTCACACATATCTCTGACACTGTATGCGACAGTCAATTAAATATATATGTCGAAAAGTTTTGTCACCTCATTCAGATTAAAGGAAGTATTTATGTGCCATTTACAGTTTAGATATTTTTATCATTGCCCTTTCTACACAATTAGCAGTCATTTCCTATTAGTATTTATTTTAACTTACTTATGTCTCTCATACTCTGTTTATGCACGTATGCAATTTCATAGTAGTTTAGTAGTTCTAGAACACATCTCGTAATAGTAGCAGCAGTGGCAAAACACATTAAATAGTTCTGTTGTCAGACCAAATTGGGTAGCTGAAGGTGTTGTGTTTTGCATACTGCCACAGCAGGTTTGTTGCATGTTTGTGCATTAAGTTGGTAAATGCAGGAAAGCCACAGAGGATCTGATCTTTACAGTGTGCTATATTCTCCTACAGTTTCATTTCGATTAGTTTGGCTTATATCTCTGACAGATGTAAAGGTCAACACGCAGGAAAGCAAAACGGCAGATCTGCGTTACATAGGTGAGAAATAATCAAAGCATTGAAGCATGTATTATTGGCTGTTACCCAAAGGATGGTTAGACTTTATTTGGGAACTGCACTGTTAAAAAAGAAATAGTTAGCCCCAAATTGAGCATTTTCATTTGAAAAGATTTGGAGAAAGCAAATGAGAGTTCAAACAATAATGCACAAGTAATCCACACAACTCCAGTCTATCAGTTAACATTCTGTGAAGTGAAAAGCTGCATGTGCATAAAGAAACATATCTCAGTTTTCTGGTGTCTGCATGGTGAGAAAAAACATCAGCTTACAACAAATCAAATTTGCATAAGTGACTTGGGAATCTGTTGTGTGCCTCAATAAGCCGTGATGACTCAAGTCAGAAAACATGACATTCAGTGTCTGACTCATACACTGTCACTGACTGTTTTTTCACACTGGGACTGACAGTGTATTATGATTCACTCTATTGTAGGACACGAGATATCAGTGTTTCCCACAGACTAGAATCTATTTGTGGTGACATATATATGCACATTCATTCTCGGCCAGCAGGAGAGCGGGAGAGATAGCGGTTTCCCCAGTAATGGCTGTAGACAAAGCAGTGCTCAGCTCACAAATACTGCTTCATTAGCCGTTACATGCTAGATGAAAAGAAAATGATATCCTAAATTTTCTGAAGACAGTCGATTTCCTTCAGAAATACAGTGATATAAAAACATCTGCACCGTGTTTCGATTGTTGAAACGTACAGTGGTCATCAACGAATTCAAAGCTTTTTGGAAAATCTATTTGTGCCAGTCAGTTTTGATAGTGGCGGACCGCCACAAATAAATCAATGTATGGGAAACACTGAGACATGCTCTTTTTCTTAAGCATGATGATTCATGTATTGCTCCACAAAACAAAACAAAGATGGTGACATAAGAATGGCATCATATCCATGTTCTGCAATGAATGTGTGTATTCACAATATCATCTCAAAACTCCCTTTGTCGCAAAAGAAAGTCTGTTCTCATTGATAAAGGATGGCAGTAGCATGCATCAGAATTTATTTTTACCTTTCCTTGTATGTGTTTGATAAGAGCCCAGGAATATGTGTTACTAGATGGCTGCCTCTTTATCTCAAGAATAGTGAGTTTGTTTGATGGAATGAAAGGTTTTTGTTTTACAAATGAAACAGACATATGACTTCTGCTAAAAAATGAAGTAGTAAGAGGAAGGAACAGCCAAGATATTGATAACATGATTTCATATGGGATGCCTTTGCATATCTCTACTGAGGCACGCCTTTGTGTATTTTTTTCATTTCTCTTTAACTGAGTTCTCTGTTGCTTTTCAGGCATCATCTATGAGCTACAATGGAACGGAATCAAAAAACTGTAAGAATGCAGATAATCATCTGTCTTTTGATCATTTTGGTTCAAGGTAAGTAGGTGATGGCTAAGGAAGTAAAATTTTGTTCTAGTTATAGATGATGGATTGCTCTTAGTATCTTGTTTAATTAATCTATTTATTAGAAGGAAAATACATACTTGGTCATTGTAAAAATGTAATAGCTTGGATATATATTTAATAATTTATTTTAATTAAAAATTAATTAACCATATTTTGTCCATGTAGCATCAACAGAAAATGACAGTAACTTTAAGATGTGTGGAACATGGCGCCATGGCAACGCATCACGAACTCTGAAGTATGATTTGAAAACAGGCTGTGAGAATATTGCGATTTCAGCCAGTGAGAGCACACTTTCTATTCAGGGCAGTATCACAGCCAAGTGCACACAATCTTCGTCCATTAATCTAGAATCAAACCCTCTTCAAAATCAAAGTCAGTTCTGTGTGTTCTGGGAGCCGCTGCTGGACCTGCTGATAGTGCAGGTGAATGGAAAGAAACACACTCTTTGTCGACCAAATGGCCTTCAAGAAATGTGCTGCACTCACCTCTCACCAGAGCATCAAGAAGCTGCTGCTCTGTATGGTATTGCGAATGGCAGCATCCACGGTGATATCCTCACAAATGATGTCATGGGAAATTATACATTTAGAGGACATACAATCGACTGCAGTAAGAACCTTTAGTGTTATATTTTACATTTCGTTGTATTGCAATTTTTAAAAGCTACAGATATTAATACACATTGCCTGAGCTCACTTGTGAGTTCAGTATTTCTGAGAATGTAATTAGTTTTAGGTTCAGTATATTTCTTCTGTCTTTCCTCTTGCAGAGAAGAAATTGTGTGATGAGGCAAGTACGAAGCCCAGTGGAGCAAACATGTGAGCCAATCATGTTTCTATTTCAGTTTGTTAGTTTCCCTATTACTTTAGTGTGTTATGAACTGATGTGGTCTATCATGCAGATAGCAAGAGGTGATGTTGTGCATGCTTATAAGAGCACAGTCCTGACAAGCTTAAGTATGAGTGAAAAACAGAGGTTGAGCCGCAAACAGGAAGCTGAACCCATGACTACAATGGCTTTCTAAATTATGCTTACTTTTTATGCATGGACTGCCAAGTGTATTGCAGGATTATTAATACATTAAACACATCTTCAACACATTATTTATTGTATATACCCTCCATTTATTGTGCATGTTCATATGATATGCTAAGGCATCATAATAAAGTTTTTTAGTATCGTTTCATGCATAATCTATTTGATTTAGAAATGGGTGGAAACATATCGTGTGGCTACAAAAGTGTTTACTGTGGTTTTTTATCATAACAATACACACTCTCCACAGCCCTCCAAATACTAAAAAACTTTTTTTCTTTGAATGATAAAGGTAGTGGTATTGTGGTATCGGTGTAATTTGTGTATTTACACTGAATCTGACATATACTCTGATATGAAGTGTGCTCATGCATTTCTGAAGTAGGAAGAAGATTTAAAGATTTTTATTTGTCACAGTTATATACAACTTGCAGTTAAATGTTAACCTGGTCAGCTACACAGAATGTGCATTACATATATAAATATTAGAAAGTATGTTTTATACTTAAAAAATATATATTTTAGCACATGTAACTCTTTTATCCACAGCATTTTTGAAAAAAGTTGCATTTTTTATCATTTTCACTAAACTTTCATGGCTCCCAGAATATAATTTTGTATAAATACCTGAACATGCAATACATCAAAATAAAAAGAATCGGGTTTATTCTTTATTCACATAAAAAAAAATTATTCTAACTTCAAGCATTCCTTTTTTAGGATATGAGGTAAATTTACATATGAGATCATTAGTCTCTGCATCTTCCTCATCTGTGTTTTTGATCATGAGATTCTGGAATCATTCAGATGCGTTACAGCACCCCTTAGCATATAACAGTGAAAACCCAGAAAATTCTGTGTTTGGCAGGGACAGAGTTAATAACATTGTTGAGCATGTGCAAATGCATGTGTTTGTGTGTGTTTGCAGGATAGAGGAAGCAGTGATGAAATCCAATACAACAGGTCAGGTGAATCTACTTTGTGCTCAGAGCAGAGTCATTGAGATGAACGATGGTTTCACAGGACTCAATTTCACTCTGCCAGTAAATAACATTCACCTTATAGAAGCACAAAGTTCAAAAAAACCTTTGAGTCACAGGAAGGTCTCTTTCTAGAATATGAATAAATATAAATGTTGCATTCCAGGGCCCTCGAACTGCAGCTGCAAACAGGACACCCTCAGTTTATCTTCCCTCCTGCCTGAAATCTATGTCAAGGAGAAAAACCAAAGTGGTGTGTACTTACTTCAAAAACAAGGCCTTATTTCAGGTATGACAATATTTGTCCAGCAGACATAAATCATGTGAATTAATTAGCTTCCATTACCTTACCAACATATACAGCAATGAACAGTTTGATTCAACTGTGTTTGTGTTGTGTAGGGGGGGTCGTCTGATGCAGTTCTTCTGGATGACATAGTTGGACTCTCAGTGGAGAATGAGACCATCAAAAACCTCCCAGAACCTGTCAAAATCAGGTTTCGTCACTCTACTCTCCCAGTAAGTCGTTTTGTGCATGTTCACAATTTAGTACTTTCTCAAGTAATACCCTGTTTGTTGTGATGTTAAAAGGCTATTTATAAGCTTAGCAACAACTGTAGCTGGAATCATTTTCTACTGAGTAGACTAAATGTCTGCCATTTCCTTAACACTGAAAACAACGACAAAGCTGGTGAGGTGAAGTCGGATAAACATTAAATTTCTGATGTTGTTTTTGGTATTTAAATCGCAAAAGCCATTTACTCAATCGAAATAGCAATGATGAATCTCTGTACTGTGATTGCCAAACCACTCTCTTTGAGCTGATTATAGATGCATTTCTCCTATCCTTTTCTACTTCATTTTTACAGCTTAACCATTCTAGAAGATGTGTTTCATGGGACACAAAAGAAGGTGCGCTCAAGTCTTCATGTTCATAGACACATCAACACTCAGTATTAGACATCAATCAAATGTTTAATGCTAGCTGTGGCACAATTACAGATTGTTCTGTCGATGTGTCTCTGCAGATATTGAAGTGACTTGGAGATATGACGGCTGTACGACTGTTGATATTAATGAAAGAGAGACAGAATGTCACTGTAATCACCTCACATACTTTGCCATCCTTGTGGTGAGTAGCAGGTTTACCAAGAAAATGACTGCTGGTAATATTTCTCACTGTGAGATAATCTTAATCAATGAAAGCTATTTCTATCATCCTTGGTAATCCGTATTTGCATAGTATGCATTTAGAGGGACAGAGTTATTAACAAATCATGCCATATTAATGAAATGATTGTATTATTGGGAGATAAGTTTCAAGGCTCTACCATTGGAGAAAGCGCAGTGGCTAACTTGGATCACGTGTGCCTTGATAACCAATAACATCACAGCCTCGATGTCATAGAGTTGTGACAGTCACTGTTTGTGGAATCCAAACTGCAAACTGAATTTTATCTGCCACAAAATTGTCTGTGACTCCTCTCACAAAAAAAGCATTTTTGGGGGTAAAATCTAAAAACAGAACAATCCAGAATGAATGTTTAATGGCAAACATGGTGAAGATTAGCCAATAGGCTGTCAGTTCATTAAATTATAAGCTGTTTTCCCAAAATGCTTTATATTTAGCATAGTGAAACATCTGCTCCATTGAAATCTTTTTTAAAAATGGCCTCTAGTCTCTTTCCTTAAACCAGCCTTGATGATCTTGTTTCTTCTTTGCTTCAGCAAGTGGAACAGAAGGCTACAGTTCGCCATCTAAAGGCTCTGACGTTCATTACCGCTGTGGGCTGTGCCTTGTCCTTAGTTAGCTGTTTGGTTCTCTTCTATTGGCTTTGTAAACGCAGGTGACTGTGACTTCACTGATTTGGATTTCATAACACTATTACAAAAAATGCTTGTTCAGTGATAATTCTATTGTGAATCTCACCATGTTCTTGCTCTGTTTGTCTCTTCTTTGTCTCTGTATTCCAAAAGAGGGAAGAAAACGCAGATCTCACTGGTGCACCGTGGTCTAGTGGTGGCGATATTTCTTCTGTGCTTGTTCTTCATTCTTACTGGTACACTGGCCAATGTAGGAAATGAAATCGTCTGTAAGATAACTGGATCCCTTCTGCATTATGCGCTGCTCTGCACCCTATGCTGGATGGCCATGGAAGTGTTTCACACATTTTTGTTGATCCGCAAGGTGTTCAACTCAACCCTCCCGACATGGATATTTTACTTGGGAGGCTTTGGTAAGTGATAACACGATTATGTATTAAGTATTTTTTAAAACAAGAAGAAAAGTGTATAATGAATATAAACATTATAAGTAATAATGTCATGTTTTGATGTTTTTTGTTTTCAATTTGAGGTCTCCCGGTTCTGCTTGTCGGTATACTGCTCTCAGTAGGAGATATATATGGCGAAAGGAATATTGTACCAAGTGATGATGTCAACAATCCTTACCACATGTAAGGAGACATTACTCAATATTAGATATAACCGTGTATGCACTATACAAAAATGTAAACTCTGCTGTGCTCTGCTCATCCAGGTGCTGGATGTTGAAGAATGACAAGAGCCTATTGGCTCATTACATCATTAATGTTGGCCTACTGGCTGTTGTGGTGAGCTCTGGTGCAGTCATGCTTTTCGTTGTGGTGAGGGAGATCCGCAACCGACCTGATTGGAAGAAGATTCATGTGGCTTTTCTCAGTATATGGGGTCTCACCTGTCTGTTCGGCACAACTTGGGGTCTGGGTTTCCTGGATTTTGGCCCCCTGTCAGAGGCCATTCTCTTCCTCTTCTGCATTATCAATTCCTTACAAGGTAAGGTTTTTTGAATGCACTATCACAAAATAAACAAGGCCAAATCATGGCTAGGCTTTTGTGTGAATGTAAGCTGAGTTCCTGTAGCAGCATATAAGAATACAACTGCCCTGAAAGTTGTTTCCTTTTCTTATCATTACATGTTTGCTTCAGAAATCTTGAATTTAACTCATTAGCTTCCATTTTGTTATATGAAATCGGCATGATATTCCATTTCCTTGTATTCCAACAGGATTTTTTCTCATGCTGCGATACTATGCTCTTGATCGGATGAAAAATGATGATAGGTCCTTTTCGGATAGGAGCAGTTCTGGATCTTCAAAACAGCAAATGTTACAGACTCATGAAAAGAGTTAAAAGTCTGGTGATGCTCAAACAGTGTTTCTCTGAAATTGCCAAATTTCACTTCTTTCAGAGATGTTACAATGAAAGATTATTCACAAAGGGCATTTTATTTTGTAAAGATATTTTCTCATCCTGCAGGTCAGGGTGTGGTATATTCTTTAGATGGCATTGCACTGATATTGGGGACCAGAGTGCCAGGTAATGGAGCATAAATGCTTTACCTGTCATAAGCTGTATTTCTGTATTCATATGATAGTTTGTCTCAGTCTTGCACTTTAGCTTTTTTACTGCTGTATGAAACTGCTGTATTCTTTGTGAGATGTTAATAGGAGTTCTTGCAAATTGCTTTTAATAATGAATAAAAATATATATATATATATAATTTTGTGGTCAAAAAGTTGAGTTGTGTAAGATTAGTAAGTAGAAACTGCCAAAAAGTGCTTTCCTCGTGTATTTTCAGGATTATGGTAAATGAGCTAAGCAAACACTGTATTAGTTCTGTCAGATGTAACTGTAGGCTGCACTTTTGTTCATTCTTCAGTTTTGTAATGAAATGGAGTAAAGCACAAACTTTGTAGTTTTTTTTCCGTTTTACGTATTTGTAACATATGTGTATTTCTGTTGGAATATTATAATATAGAATATATAAATAAATATTTTTGGTGTTTGCTGATTTTCTTTTCTTCACCTTTTTAAACAACTTAAATTGGACATCTTTTATAGAACCAGACAGAAAACCCAACATAATATTAATTAAAATAATAATAATAATATAAATAACTTATGTTAGAAAATGCCAAACAGTCCTGATCTTTTACTGTTCTGAAATATATTTTCGAGCATGTTATTTATTCAAAATGAGCAGAAGCTTTGTTTGATTCATTAAAAAGAGAAATTAATTGAAGAGAGATACTAGAGTTCGGTGGTGTAAACAGACACTGAGGAGGACGTATGCAGAGCTGTAAAGTGAAAACAAAGGCAACATTTTCCATTTAAAACCCAAGGGATGTCAAACAACAGAAAGAATGAATGACCATTAAACTAACTAAATCAATTAGAACTGTAGCATATAAAAAAATAATATGAGGTGGGTCTGAATCAGAATATTAAGAATGATGATTGGGTTGAGAGAGGCGACCTCTGGTGGGAGCTGTTTGGAGCTGCAGTCTCAGCACCTCGGCGGGAATATTAGACATGTGAGCGTCTATCAATCTTGCTACTGGAATTTTGTCTGTTCTTCTACGCAAAATTCCTCAAATTTTAATCGGATAGGGAATCTATTGGAAAGCCAAGTTTTTTTATTATTATTATTCATTTCACACAGGCTACTCACCGGGATATGTTTTATGTCTTTGCTGTGATATTTGATGCATGTAACAGGCCATTGTTTGTTGGGTTGTTGAACTATCATCCAAGTCCCAGTGCTCTTGTGGACTATTGGACTTGAGCTGATTTCCACCTAGAATTTTCTGTTTCCATCCCATCCATTATTTATCTTCATGATTTTACCAGTCACCTTAACAGATAACATATCCTCAAAGCATGATGCCACCACCACCACCACCACAATTGATCACAGTGAGAATTCACTTTACTGGCCAAATAAGTTGCATATACCAAGGAATTTGCAATGGTGGTTTGCTCCAACAACCAGTTATATAAGGTAATTTTTGTATGACATTGCACAGAACATACAATATATACATAACTAACGCACAATATATTTGTAACAATTTGTTCACATTTCTAACAAATCCCTTTACATTTCCCCCCAGAAAACTTTCAAATACAATGTATCACACCCCTATGAACTCTATTTACCGCCCTTAGGTTGTTGTCATGGTTACTGATTGGATTTCATCATTGTGTTAAGGTGTATCTTTTGACATTTAAGTGGTCATTGTACTATAAAAACATCCCGTAGGTTTTATAACTTAAACTTTCTTGTTAGTCTTCTTTTAATGAAGCCAATCTGCCAAAACGACAGGTTGTAGAATGTGCCACTTTAGACCTAGACCTCAGTGAACAGTAAGTTTTCTGTAAAGGTGCTTTGAAACATGTAATATGAAAGTTTTATATTAATAAATGTGAACTAAACTTGGTTACTATAAAGTTTTGATGTTATGGACACTGACAGTTAAAGGAGCCATTGCAGTATTGGCCTTGTTCCTATAGGGCACTTAACTGTTATAGTGACCATTTCACACATTTTTACTGTAGCAATTTAAAGTTATGGACCAATAAGTTTAGCAGATTTGACACTGCAATAGGAGAAATTGAATTATTGGCCCAATTGGAGTACCCATAGCTGCCTTTTAAGGGTGTGTGTTAAAAAAAATCCACTGGGGCCTTATTTCCTGGGTCCTTGACTGTTGCACATTTTAGACATTTTTACTGTAGCATTTTCATTGTGTGTGTATTTGTATTCCCCCTGCTTAAATTCAGTTCCATTTGCGTTTCCTTGGTCCAGTTTCTACCTCGTGTTTGTGGATTACCTTTGTGTTGGATTAAAATACTTTCTAAACTTTCTTCTTTATCTTTGTGCATTTGTGAGCATGATCAATATTTGTAACATGACATATTGTTCAGGTAATGATAAGTTTTAATCATTTTAGATAAAAAGTCAATGTATTCACTAGTTTTATCAGATAGGCTACAATAGCTCAACAACTATACTATATATATATTTTTATTTTTATTTTTTTTGCTTCTGTACAATAATGTATAACCTGTAGGTTACAATAAAACAGTTAAAACTATAAGTTATTAGTAAAGTGACAATATTTATTTTTATTTTTATTTGTCCTGAGAAAACAGCATGAAATAATGACATAAGATTCCTCTTTCTATTGTAAGTTCAGTCACTTTGGACATCCCCTTTTATGTAAGATAGAAATATCATTTCCTATTGACTTGTCGCACTGAACAGTGATCAGCAAATGGTGTAAGACTTAATTATAAACTTTATTCTTGCAATGTAAACCCCCAAGTGTGTGGCAGACACTTCCTTTTGCAATTTTGGCAGACATCTGAGAAAAAGAGGAAACTGCTTTTTTTGTTGAGAAAGATGGAGCCACACTGATGAGTTCACATAGCCCATAGCTGTTAATTCAGATTCTGTTGAAGCAGATATGTTAACAGTGTTATAACATAATGACTAGGGGCTATTTAGACTTGAATTATGTACAGGGTACTAAAAATGGTGATAAATGGGTGCCAAGTGGTTAATAATAACTAGAGTTTTTCCACTCCACTGCTTTACTGTCTTCCTTTTATAGCTATTTTGTGTATAGGCTACTATGATGTTATTAATGTGGTCATTACTTTCAGAAGAAATGGGGCAAGGGGGGAAAAAGAAGTGACGAATACTCAAAAATAAGTGACGATCTTCATTGTGAAGATGTTAGCGTTTATTATATGACTCCATGAACCACACCAGTGACTCTTCACCGTGAGATGACCCTGAGTGGGTGACACTCACAGCATTAATTTCTTATTCGTCCAATAATCAATGTGTTCCCGACAAATAAAATATTTGCCCTCCATCTATTTCAATTAAAAAATATATATATAATAATCTAAAAAAAATTAAGAATAAAATAAAATAAGGTAAACATTATATTTGAATAAAAATGAGAAAGGAACATACTTTACAAAGTTTCTTTTTTTAAAAGACATTATTAAAGTGTATTATGTTGCATTTATCCAAGGCTACTGTATGATTGAAAATGTGTTTTCTTGACCCTGAAATAAATTTTGAAATATGTTTGAAATATATTTTGGTAAAGGAAGGTTGAAACTAAATATTTATATTTATTATGTGGATGAAAAAAGATGAGCAGTGAGATACTACTTTTTATTGCATTTCAGACTTTAATCGGTTATGTGTTACCTACCTTCTCTCTAGCCCAGGTGAATCACTCAGCTATTAGTTAAATTGCAATTGTTTTCAAGACTACTTGACTTTGTTCAAATAGCCGGGGAGTTCTGTGGCCTCAGCAGCCAATATGGACATAAACAAGCGATGTGGAATGAGCTCGCGATATGGGGCTGGGCTCTTGAGTCCTTTCATGTTCTATTCGTGACACCACACAGATCTGAGTCTCTCAGTATCCCTGCAGCGCTGAAATCGATTGTGTCCAGAGGAATGGCTCAGACCAGTCATCTGCAGATGATTGACGAGAAAGACTTACGCGATGTTGTTTTGGTCCGAACGTGTGCAGGTGTGTGTTTGCGAGGACATTCTGGGAGGACATGACATGTAATCAAAGTAATCAAAAAAATTTTTTACTTGTCATATATGTGACTAATCTGTTTTGCATGTTTATTTGCGTTTTGCATACATTGTAAACCCTAATGTTGTCTTGACTTAAAAAAATCAAGTAATGTTGACTAAACATTACTTAAAATTTTGCGTTTTGGCCCTGCCACTTAAAAATATGAGTTAATTTAACTAATTTACATTCAAAATGCATAAACTTAAGATTTCAAGTGTTGTGAGCTCAAAATCATGAGTAATCCTTTGGAAAAACTCAACGTCACTCTGTTCTTCCTTTAATGTGATTGGCCATGGGAGGAATTCTGCCTAGCAACAAGAGAACAAAAGCACTGATTGGTGGATTACAAAATTCGTCCTTTTGGTCTGTTTGGTTTGCTGAACTACATTTCAAGATGATGTTTTTTTTTAGTGTATTATGTTAGGTGAGTAAAGTTATGTAGATATAAAGTTGTTTTGCATGATTTCTACTAGTGAAATATGTTATCCTTGTGGTACGTGATTTTGATATGGTATGATTATTGAAACGACAACTTATAGTATTTGATGAAGTGGCCCAATCGTTTTCCTTTGAGAGAAAGAACATGGCAGCTAACGTTACTGCTTAACTCGTTAAACCAATACACTGGAAACCCTAATAAGTTGACTGAACTAAATTGATTGAGTAAACTCGTTGCCTCAATTTAATTGAGTAATGGAGTCTCCCAAAACTTACATATTTAAGTTTATTTAACTTGACGTTTTTGTAGAAAACCCTAATAAGTTGACTGAACTAAATTGATTGAGTAAACTCGT
This sequence comes from Carassius carassius, assembly GCF_963082965.1. Taxonomy (NCBI): domain Eukaryota; kingdom Metazoa; phylum Chordata; class Actinopteri; order Cypriniformes; family Cyprinidae; genus Carassius; species Carassius carassius. The sequence continues at coordinate 17,219,016 of NC_081756.1, read as the reverse complement.
TGCCTCAATTTAATTGAGTAATGGAGTTTCCCAAAACTTATATATTTAAGTTTATTTAACTTGACGTTTTTGTAGAAAACCCTAATAAGTTGACTGAACTAAATTGATTGAGTAAACTCGTTGCCTCAATTTAATTGAGTAATGGAGTCTCCCAAAACTTATATATTTAAGTTTATTTAACTTGACGGTTTTGTAGATTGTACTTAAATCACTCAGTTCACCAAACTTGGTGCTTATTTATTGTACTTAAACGATTATGTTCACTTAACTTGGTATTAATTTCAAGTGTACTTATATATTTAAGTTAACTCAACATGTAAATTTAACAGAAAATTATGTTCTTATTTTTGACCGCACACTTTTTGCACACTGAAGTAAAACAAATAACAGCATATTTAAACTTTGACCTTTTGACAAAATGTCACAATATTTATGAAAATACAGTAAACCCTATACTGCACTGTAAAAAAAGTTGTGTCAACTTAAAGAAATAAGGCAACTTATCGCTAGCGCTTTTTTGAGTAAACTTAACAAAAAATTACTATGTTTGCGTATTTTAACATCAACCTAATCCATCGGGCAAAGTTACGTCCAGTGGACATCTTTTTATGTCTTTGCAGACGTTGAAAAGATGTCCACTGAGGAGGCAGAATGTTTTATGATGTCTTTTTTAAAATGTTTTTTATGTCTTCTGTACGTCCGATATAGACGTTCACAGATCCTCCTTACAAGGTTTTCTGTGACTTTATTTCTGTCAGACATCTAGAGAAGCTCTTATTGAGAATTAACAGAGGTTTAAATGTTGATACTTTATACATTTGAAGTCACCATTGTGGTGGAAAGTGTTTGGTTTAGATGGGATCTTGGTCCAGTTACTTCTTGTGTAAGCTTGTCTTTTGCTGCTGTAACAGTGTATTTTAAAACACTGTTTTTGTGGCGAAGAAAGACAAACTTAAATGAGCTCAGGTGTCATCAGCTCTTTGTTGGTGTTAGCTTGTCTCTTGCTGCTGTAACTTGTGTGTTGTAAAACACTGTTATTGTGGCAATGAGAGTTGAGATCAGACATGCACATCTTGCTTGTAATAGTGACAAGTTAAAATAAAATGTATTGCTGCAACTGTGGATTCACTTTTATGGATAGAAACATAGTAGATAAAATAATGTACTTACTTTTTGAAAACAGATCACATTGTCACAAACAGACATCAAGATTTTGGATATGCATCACATCAATGGTGACAATCAGAACAAAAAAGGCTGTAAAATAAGGATGAGTTTGTGCTATGGAGCTCTTTTGTTTGTCACCGTTGTTGTGATGCATATGCTAAATCTAGAAGTCTGTGTGTGTGAGTACTTGATTCTTTTACTCAAAATATTTCAAATGCATTCATTTTGTCCGTCTTCAAAATAAGTATTTTGCTCTTGGTGCCTGTTAAAAATATCAAACAAAACTTATTTTATGATCTCAAATACGTATTATGTGATGACTTTCTCATCAACAAAAAACATCTGATAACACCTGAGCTCATTTAAATTTGTCTTTTTTCACCACAAAAACAGCGTTTTAAAATACACCAACCCAGCAGCAACTGGACCAAGATCCCAACTAAACCAAACACTTTCCACCACAATGGTGACTTCAAATGAATCAAGTATCAACATTTAAAACCTCTGAGTGATTTAGGTAGAGTCTACAAAAGCGTCAAGTTAAATAAACTTAAATATGTACGTTTTGGGAGACTCCATTACTCAATTAAATTGAGGCAACGAGTTTACTCAATCAATTTAGTTCAGTCAACTTATTAGGGTTTTCAGTGTAGTAAATATTCATATACAGGTCTAATGATTATTTACTATATAATATTGTTTAATTAGTAGGCAAATTACTAATAATTGAATTTTTATTTTATTTATTTAACTTTTTTTAAAAAGATAATTTAATGAGTCAAAGACAGGTGTGTTAATAAACCTGATGAATCTGTTAACAGGAAGTGTGATTGCTTTTAGTAGATGAAGGTGTTGACTTTTGTGACCATGAGAATGTGGAAATCCGCTAGGCACCAAAAATAGTGCCAACCAACTAATAGCATACTAATACAAGCATCAGCATGTTAGTAGCTATTGCGTCATCAGTAATATAACTCTTACTTTCAGCAAATGTCTGTCTGTGCAGGCAAGCGATACAGCTGAAAGTGACATTTATTTTTTGCTTTTATTAGACAGGACTGTTCCAAGAGCTTTCAATGGCTCTTTGTCTTCGGATCCTTTTGGAGGTTTCTAAAGGTTTAGCTCATCTCCATGCCATTCCGCTGCCTCATGGAGCCCTGAAAGCCACTAATGTTCTTCTCGACAAACAGTACCATGCCAAGGTTTTGCCAGACGTAGCCCCCAAAATTCCCTTGAAATAGAAACATGTTTTTTTGTGCAACTTTTGCTTACTTTTATGTGTGTTGCATTGTAGTTGTGTGACTGGGGACAAGAGATAAACATGCACTTGACCACCTCTGATGGCCGTGGGCCATGTTACAGAGATCTGGCCTATGTGTCGCCTGAAGTCATACAAGCCGCTGTTCCATCTGTGGAAGCTGACATATAGGTGAGGTGCATTATTTCAACATTTTAGAGTGTTTCAGTTGTATATCAGTTGTTGAGTTCATTTGAGCTTTTTAATGATTTTCAGTTTTGGGGTTCTTTTGGGGGAAACGTTGAATAGAAAGCATCCATGTGAAGGTATGTTGCCATCTCTTCAATGTATCAGTGTAATCTAATTATCTTATTCAGTGAGAAGGATTTGTCATTCTTCCATTTGCCTGAAGACAATTGTTTTCTTACAGGTATTGATCAGCTTCAGACCAAGTTGGGGCTTGGAGGTTGAACTTCTGCCACCAGTGACACCTCAAAGCCATGCCCTCACCCAGCTCATCATTAGATGCATGAACCGTAAACCTCAATAACGACCATCAGCTGAGAGTTAGTTATGGAATAGTTATGGATCTTAGAGATCATGTTATACAATCATTCATTTTTTCTGCTCATACAGAGTGTGTAGAGGTTCTAAGGACAACTTTGGGAATGTTTGAGCCACAGATTTTCTCTGAAGCTGTTCTTCACCTGAAAACATGCAAGGTATTCTTATCTAAAAATTAATGAGCCGAATAATAGGATATTTTATAAAAAGGGGTCCGAATTTCATACTATAAACATACAATTTTTTCATTAAAAATCTGGAAATGAAGGAAACATTAAAAGTTAAGAATAAAAATAAATATTTAAGATTTTCTGGTTACTAATCCAATACGCATATTATTTAATCATTATATAAACTGTTCAAAAGGTCAAATGTTCTTGTTTCCATTAAAGAACAAGATGCTTTTTGGATTATTCTTAAACTCATTCTTAGATCATCAGGTTTTACACAAACTTGTGAAGTTCATGCAACTTGAGTGCTGCTTTTGGCAAAATGAAGACAATCTAAAAATCAATACTGTTCATTTTTCAAATCAACTTTTGACTTTATGCTGATAATAAAATGTGTAAAGCAAAAAGTATTAAATTATAAAAAATCAGTAGGGGCATTTTCACTAGTGAACATGGACTCAATATTATGTAGATTTTTTTGTTCCTGTATGCATTTAAATTCAATTTAATAGAGATGTGAAGAATTGGATGCTTGACTGATTTAGTTTTTTTGTGTTTGTCTGTTTCATAAGGAGAGGAGGCTCCTGAGCTGTAAAATGCGCTCATCCTGGGAGTTGCATACTGAGCTACATAACCTAGAAGTTAGACAGCTGGTACATTTATTTTGAGCAGGTTTTACTTTTGCATTGAAATGTTCTCTCATTTTTATATCGTAATGTTAGTATTATTAAGCAGGAACTTTTTACTGATGCTGCATTTTGTATCGTGTGTGTGTTCATAATAAATAACATTCAAATATAAATCTTCTTAAAGCTTTTGGATTCTGACAACAGACTGTCTTTTACCACCAACAGGACAATAGATGCAAAAGTACCAGAAAAAATCTGACCTCCGAGGTGATTCCCCAAAATGAAACTCTGCCAGTCTTCACTAAATACAAAAGTAAAGGCTCCTCTGCTGATGGCAATAAGGGGTTGTCCTCAGATTGGATGTTGTAGCGGTTAGTGATCTCTCATTTAAAAGTATTTTGTATACCATTTATCTCTTCATTACTATAAATTGTCTTATAATTATGTTTTCCCCTGCCCATCTCTTTTATAGATACTGGCAAAAGTCCAATCCAATAACTCCTGCAATGATCATAGTTTCATTCAGATTAATGGACGTCAGAGACAGAGCTCTACATCTTTAAGGTTCCCATGTGTTTCCCCCACAGCGATATTTCAGAGTTACCCAAAACAAAATGCTGGCAACCAGGGTGACAAATGATTTCTGTCTCCAAAATGTCCTAACAGTATAATTCTTTGAATCCCTCCAATACTCTCTATTCCTGTTCAGCATATTTCCAATGAGTTCGGACCAAGAACATAAACATGCCATTGTTGCAAACTTGTAATCCATCTGGAAGAGCTTTGCTGTTTGTCAGTCTTAATTGACTGATGTATTTTAGGTAAATAAATCTGGAGGAGCTTTGTGTACACATCCTCCTGAGAACCATACAAAAGAAGCTTTGTGAATTTTGTCATTTTTTATTTCATTACATTGGTTGGAGCATAAGAAACAAATGGAGAAAAAACATTTTGGAGATGTTTATATATGCCAAACAATTGGAAAATTGGTCAGATTTAAATGATAATTACAAAATATTATCATATTTCCATAAACATGCTAAATTTGTTTAAGTTCAAACCTCCAAACATTTGATATCTCTAAAACCCCCATAATGTGCTCTGTACAGGACATCCAGACTTAACACTGTGGCATGTATGGTCTCAGAGAAAATCACTAAAAACAATGTCCTCTACAGAGGACAAAAGTCTCTGTCTGGGTCCCAAGAGGATATTGTGTACATACTGTTGGCATAACTACCTGGACACAGCAAATGTATCAGTTTTTTGTGTTGGGACTTTACATGTGCACAGTAAGCAGTTCTGTTAGACTGTTCACTCGCTTCCTGAATGACTGCCCCACTCATGCCTTATCTGTGTCCAGTGTGTTTCCTCCCCAGAGGGTCTTTGTTTTTCTCAGAATTAGTCTTGTTTTGTTCGTTGAAATGCAAGTAGTTTTTACGGATGGTTTTGTCACAGTGTTTTTTTTTTTGTCAACTTTTACAGGTTTTGTCACAGTGAAGTAACTGGTTAAGTGGGAAGGCAATTTTTAAAAAATGCATTATGGTTGACAAAGTTTGGGATTAGTATTATTTTTTATGTTTTTGAATAAAATACCCTTCTATGCTCATCTTCTATGCTTACCGAAGCTGCATTTATTTGATCAAAATACAGTTATATTGTGACATATTATTAGAACTGATTTCTATTTCAGTATATTTTAAAATGTAATTTATTTCCATGTGCAGAGCGGAGAGATAGATTGATCAGATTTGCTTTGCTCACACATATAATAATAGAACAATATAAAAATGATGTAAATCTTGTCTTTGTGTTAGTTCCTAACTCTATGCTTACTCTGTTATCATATACTCTGATCCTTCCTCTTTCTCTAGTTAAATGCCAGCTGTCTGCAGGAAAGAGCTGTTGCCGACTTCTGCAAGAAAGACGGGAGGTCATTGTTCGCTGCATGACTGAGGGACGACTTAACAACCTGCTTGATGTGTTGCGGGCTAGACAAGCTGTGACCCGTGAGATGTACGAGATCATCCCTGCGGCCCTGACCTTGACCGCACGCACACGCTGTTTGCTTGATATCTGTACCTGCCTTGGTGAAAATGTTGCTATCTTGGTGGCCACAACTTTAGGTTTAGTATCCACCGAAAATACTCAGACCACCCCTAGGTGGCAGGCTGGATAAGTAAAGCCAACGTGCCGCTACTCTTATGGAATTGCAAAATGCAGTAACTGCACATGAAACAACTTATATCAGACTGATATAAGATTTGTGTGGCACTGTAATGTGTTGGGATTGTTAGTGTGTTCTTGTTTGGACTACTCTGTAACAGATGAGGAGAGCTTATACTCTCTGCAAGGGTAGTATAAGCTCTCAATTACAATGCAGCTTTAGACTTGGATCTAAAAATCTAATCAAATTAACACCCATTATAAAAGGTACTGATTATGCCATTGTTTCCCAGTTGACAAACTGAAGGGATTATTAAATGCCTTTGATGATGATGATTATGTTCTGATGAATGGGCAAATATAGGTTTGACTACATTCCTTTGTGGATAGAAAAAATTCAACAGCACAAAAACAGATTATTTTAAAAAGAACCTTGATGAAAGGTAAGACCATTTCATGCTTAACCGTGCATGCTGTGAACTTTCACTCTCAGCTGCTGTTATAATACTGAAACTGTTGACTGAGAAGTTCACAGCCTAATATATTATTCATTTGATCATATTTAAAAATATTCCTTACTATAACCACATTTATTTTGTGTGAAATATATTACATTTTACATTTAATCCATTTAGCAGACGCTTTTATCCAAAGCGACTTACAAATGAGAACAATAGAAGCAATCAGACCAACAAGAGAACAACTAAAGTATACAAGTGCCATGACAAGTCTCAGTTAGTCTAGGAATAGAATACTTCAAGAATAGAATAGAATAGACAAGAAAAGGTAAGTGCTAGTATTAGTTGGTCAAGTGCTGGTGAAAAAGACGAGTCTTTAGATGTGTTTTGAAAAGGAGTTCTGTTTAAATTGAGATTGTACATAATATACATTTCCAAGTATTTTTTTTTATTTTTTTTTACTAACAATTGTGCATGTTGCACAACAGACTCAGTAGTTTCTGATTGAATTGTATCTTGTAACAAGACATTATTCATTTCTTCCTTATGTAAAATTTATGGTACGGCATGTATAAAGCAAATAAATAAATAAATAAATATAAAAAAGTAATGTATGGAAAAAATAAACATTGTATAAGAAATGTCATTAAATGTTCACACTGGTAATATGTTTTATAATATATACTGTTGTGTATTTACCACATAACAGTATGTGTATTTAACAGTATGTCCCTTCAGTATTTGACCTGAGCTCTTTCGTAAGATCCACTCACTTCTCGGAGAACACCTATTACTTGGTATTACTAAGGTCAATACCATGCCACATACCTCCTCACAGACTGTCTAATTGCATGGATGATCTTTGCACTGGTTAGTTTTAAAGGGCAAGAATGGTCCTTGCCATAGGGGCCTTTACTCAGATTGCAATGAAATGTCTTTGACTTGAGAATTCAAGTTGCTTCATGAAATGTCTTTGATTTGAGAATTCGAATAGCTTCAGCAGCATCCAGGAATGACATATCAAACTTAATATGTCGTAGAGAACCTTTTTTCATTTGTTTATTTATTAAGAATAATTATTATAAATATCACTATATTTAAAGCAATTATTATATAATTAGTATTAATAAGACTGTCATTATAAATAAAGCTACATACTCGTAGAATGACAAAAGATTTGTTTAGATTTTTTAATTACACCATTATTTTTTCACAATTCAGGGCCATTTAAAATGAACTAGTGAAGGTAAAAATTTTATTAAAAGTATTGGTAACCAGTTGCAGGACCTAAAATATTTATTTCCTTGCACCATTCAGAATTAACAATTATATATATATATGCTATATGTATGTTTTTTATTCATTTCATCCCTTCCTCTGTAGCAAATCCTGATTCCTCTATTTAAAGCTAATCTCTTGACTTTGAACATATCATGTGTGAACCAGCGTTAATCAGAAACCACTCAAACACATAAATCGGTCGCTTTTGGCTATAGGGCAGCACCTGAATAGGTTCGCTGACAAAGCGACTTAGTCAGTCTGATATGCAAATAAACCCACGTGACACCAATTTTACCGGCATCACGTGACCTTCTGGCAGCTTGCCCTCCGTGCTTGAGGGTTTTTAAAGATGCTGCCCTGTCTGTTAATGTCACCAGTTAGACAGAAGAGACGATAAACAAAGGACACAACAAGGTAAGGACACGTTTCTGTTTTTAACGTTACGTTTAATAATAAGGAGGACTGGGCTGGTCGTGGTAAATCAGCGAGAAGAGCTATCCTGATAGATTTCAGTTTTAATGATTATTTCTCATATAGGCCTATGCATGAACTGAACGTGATCAATATGTTCATTACAAAGCGGAGCGGGGAATATCTCCGTAAAAGAGACGAGGTGCTCGTGTCTCAGATTCTGCTGTGCTCTTCGATAGAAAAACAGGATGTCGCTCCTCATCATCCAATCGATTACAAAATGCTTTACGTTTCTTCCAGTTCCAGTCATTCAATATGCCAGATATACTCCACGAACAATTGATTTATAAGAGTTATTCATTAGCTCATCGCTCCAAAATCTTTCTCACAGTAACTAAACGTTACAGGATACAGCTAATAGGTTTGCTGTGACAACCTCAGCGTTAAAGTCTACTATGTCATGTAGTTTCAGACACTTTTGCAGTTTTATTTGTTTATTTATTTTTTGTATCAGCCGATTAACATGCAATATAGGCTATATCTTACTTTGTATAGAGCTCGACATTTCTTTTCTTTACTTAAACGCGACTGAAGTGTGTCCTGTCGTGACAAAGAGGGTTGCCAAGTATGAACTTGTTTTGATCGCGGGGTGCCAAGTTGATGTGGTTGTTTTTGAGTGTTTTTAAAGTGATTTTTAAAATCATCTTTTTTTACCCTTTTCTTATTTTGTTTATTATACGCGTTTAGTTTCAATAAACAAAATAAGATGTAGGTATTAAAAAGA